>NW_009730246.1:0-10552 GCF_000703405.1 Apaloderma vittatum
CTCCAAAGCAGCTGTGTGGCTGGAGTGAGGCAGGGGAGTCTTTTACATTGAAGGAAACAGATATTTTAGAAGTTGCCTGCAACATTTTTATAAATCTCTTCAGAGTGTTGTAATTCACCCGGGTCCATAATTCATGGATTGTGGATGACGTGAACAAAGCAGTGCTGTTTCTTTAGCTGCAATTATTGTCTGCAGTTAATAGCCTATGATATTGTGCTGGTGGCAGGGACAGGAACTGCAATTAGTTTTACTAGGAAGACAAGGTTTGAGGTAACAGAGGTTGTTACCAGTCCTAATTAATTCCACAGAATTAAATGATGATGTCGTTATGGAACGTGTGGTTTGAAATACAATGGATGAGGCTTTGGGCTAATTAATTCCACAGAATTAAATGGTGATGTCGTTATGGAACCTGTGGTTTGAAATACAATGGATGAGGCTTTGGAGGGCTTCAAAAGCTTTTTCTCAGTCATTTCAGTGCTTCTTTTTTTTTTTTGGCTGGGAGCAAGGTATCTTGTAGAGAGTAAGAAAATGCACATACTGTAAAGCACATGAAGCAGGGCTTTCTCGTCTTGCATCTGTGCCATACCCTAGGAGATGAGGACAAAGTCCTGTGTGTTTTATAGACCAATGCCTACATACTACCAGTTTAACACATATGGTATTAAAAGGCAGAGCCCAAACCAAGGTTGCCTGCAAGTCCCAGGTGTTCTGGTAGTAGCGGCACATCTGGCAGGCTAGTCAGATGAGGAATACAAAGAAATTTTTCAAGCAGCCAGGGAACATGTTAGGAAAGCCAAAGCTCTGACAAAATTAAATCTGGACGGGGATGTCAAGGCAGTAAGAAAAATCCCATCTTTTGTAGTTCAAGCTGACCACTAACATATGAAGTGATCCCTGCCTGAAAAAAAGCCAGCATCTTTATTGATGGTTTCAAGCCCTAGTAAGCAGAAAATCACATAGAAGTCTTAATTGCAATAGGTCTCTAAAAAGGACAATGCTCATTCTAACTGTTTTTGTCAGGAAAAGGCCAGTATACTCTCATGTCTTGTATGATCCTGCAACTGTATGCTGAAAAAGACTTGGGAATGGATGTCAGAGTGGTAATTGCCATTTATCTAAGAATGGTATATGGGCATTTTATCTTCTCTGCTATTTTCACAGGGTAGGCCCCTCAGAGGCTTTTGTATTTTGGCATGAGACGGAACATAATAGAAATGGATTATCGTGAAAGATCAAGCAGTTATGCCATAATAGCACAGATATTTTCCAAGTTTTGGGAGAGTGTTTCACCATACATATGGTGGCTGGCATAGGCCCTAGCTCTGCAGAGGCATGAGGTATGTAAGACTGTAAAGATTCTTTCAAGCAGATTTTTTTGTCATAGAAAATGTTACAGAGGGCTGTCCACATACAGCTGAAGTCCTGCAACTTCACTTGTATCATAGAGTATCACAGAGAAGATCACTAATTTCATCACTTGATTAAAGAGCTCCTGTCCAGAGGTAAAACTGGCAGAACTTGGCATCTAATGCTCCAAGAAAATTAATATTTTCTCAGAATGCCTTTTCTACCTTTTTCTTGGTCTGTGTGAGAACATCTGTGTGTTGGGTTGTGTAGCATGGGGTAACTTACTGACCATGTGATAGAACATTCAGTTTTGAGGTGGGGTAAGGGTCACTTTGGACAACCACTGCCCAGGGCTTCAAAACAGTTATATCTGGCATTGGACATCACAGCACAGGACAGAAGCTGCTGCATCATTTCTTGAGTGTGTGAGCTGTAGATGATATAAAGTGGGAACAGCTGAGGGACTCTCACAAGAGAGCCCAGGAGGCTTCACCAGTTGCCACGTAGGCAGCAGTAGTCCAGGACACGCACATGTTCCTTGACATTGAGGTAACCTTGGTGTCAATAACAGAGCCTGCAGTGTTCTCAAAGGAGCTAGGATAGCGTTCTGAAACTAATTTTTCCGAGTGAGCTGCCTTGGAGAAGATAGGATCAAAACAGACTGGAAACCAGAAGGTAGCTGCGGGAAGATAAGACCAGGAGGAGAAATATCTTTATTTCTTTATTTTAAACCTGACTGGCAGTTTTGCCTGCTTGATGTGAAAATATCCATCAGTTTAGGTGATAGAGCTAAGCGACAGAATCAAATACGTGAGCTTAGCAATGTAATAGGGAAAACTTAATCCCTAAACTAACCTTACTTTGTCATGAATGAGCTATATTGTATTTTGAGTTTACAATGATCAGGGATTATCCTCCAAAATAAATAATAAACTAGTATCTCATATCTATGGAAAAAGTTAGAGTGTTAAGGTATAAATTGGAAACAATGACCTTGACTCTTCTTTCTCAGAAGTGAAGACCAAGAAAATATTTCTTTTTAAAATTAG
This sequence comes from Apaloderma vittatum, assembly GCF_000703405.1. NCBI lineage: Eukaryota > Metazoa > Chordata > Aves > Trogoniformes > Trogonidae > Apaloderma > Apaloderma vittatum. Next base: position 2,400 of record NW_009730246.1, read on the forward strand.
TTAATTCAGAAAAGTTACACTTAGGAGAGATAAAGTAAGAAAAAAGAGAATCAGAGATGACATGCTTCCTATTTCTTTTTCAGATCGTATACTAGCTTTCCTCTCTCCTTCTCCTACCCTAGTTAGCATTCCTAATTTGCATGCAGAGCCAAGTCCATGATAAAATCTCTCCATCAGATCCACAGAGCATATTGCCAGCCTCTGCCAGGGAAATGGATTGTAGGGTTCAGTGAGACCACAGTGTGTTTAAATCCCTGCAAAAGAGAGAGAAAGGAAAGCTGATAAAACAAAATAATGACCACGTCCCTCCTGTTAGGTAACAACAGTTAGCCTAGGGCTGGAACAATTCTATCTAGAATATAAATGCCAGGACAGTGCTATATCTTCAAGGATGTTTTTGTGAACATGATGGCAATACTAAAAGTGCGGTTTCCCCGTTTTTGTTCCCACTCACAGTGTATTCCTGTAAGAGGAAAAATCAAATCATCACTTTCTGTGACTGAAAACAACTGATTTACTGCAGCTTAGGAAGTTATTGCCCTTCAGGAGAGTGTTGATAATTCAACACGTTCATACACAAAGCTGTAGGTCTGAGATCTGCAGGAAATATTAGTTTTGCCTCTCTGATATTGTCTTCCAAACACTTCCTTAGTTAATTAATTATTTTTGTTCTACAGGTATATTGCAAACTCCAGCACATACATAGAGAAATTAGCCACTTAAAACAATGTCAGTGTTAACAAGATGATCCATTTCGTCCTCTTACAGAAGCTAATGAACCATTGTGAATTTATTGTAATGGAAAGACAGTGTCTGCTTGCAATTAGACTGATGAGCAGAGTTATTCTCATGAGTGGGTACTTTAAAGTAATTATTTTCATTCGTTCTTGTAAAAAAAAAAAAAGCTATATCTATGCAAAACTGAGCTTTGACTACCTGGCATCTGAAAACATATTCTCCAAAGGATGTTTTTAATTATTGTTTTACAAGAGAGAAAGAAAGTAACTACTGCTTAGGAGACCTTTGAGTTGACCTTTTGGAGCTTTCAGTCTTAAATTGTTGTAATAGTGTGTAGCATCTGTGAGCTCACATGAATTTATCCCTAACTGTCAATATGCAGGAGTAGCCTAGCTCAGCCCTGTGGAATTTTTATGTCCATCTACAGCTCTAGGCCTATTTCAGCTCAGGCAGCTTTCTTCCACCCGTAGCCACTAGCCTTGATCCTTTTATTTGATTCTTGTTTGACTTTTGGCATATGTGATGGACCTTTAGTAGTTTTCTTAATGATGCTTCAGAAGGTGACAATATCAAATATTCTTCACTGTTCTTAGATCTTTTAGTACTTCTCTGACCTTCAGGTATCCTTTTAAGAAAGCTTTCTCCAACATCTTAGTAGTCATTATCCCATGGCCTTTAAATAACAGCCTATCTAGCAGCACTTTAGTTATAGGGGTGAAGAACAAGCTATGACAGCTACCCTATGCTATCTCTTAGCAACATCTTAGTAGTCATACATGAAGAATAAGCTATGACAGCTACCCTATGCTATCTCTTAATTACTTTTCTACAGGAGTTTATTTTGTAGCTCTGGTGATCACAGCCCACATTTGAAAGGGATCTGGACAGGGTTTTTAAGTAGATTACTTGTATACTTTTCTAAGTCCGGTCTTCTCTTGGGTATGCTTTTCCACAGATGAAGTGCTATCTGCAAAGAGTTTAGCATCCTTGTGTACCATCATAAAGGTCTTCATTTTCCCATAATGTATTTGAAATGCCAAACAACATTCTCATGGTAAAACAAGGAGGGAGTCTTGCTGGTACAATCTGCTTTATTATTTTCAATATGTCAACTACCTTTCCGAGAATGACTCTGCCTCACAGGAAATGGATTTTTTTCCTTTTTATATATGTATTTCATCGGTTTGTTTCCTTACTAAGTCAAAGGAATGCAATGTGTTTTTCCTCCAGAGAACACAGAGTTTACTAGCCCTGCTGTATCCTCTTTAGCATGCTCAGAACAATTCTTTTCTGTACAGGTTTTCCTTTTATCTCAATTGTATAAGAACAGAAACTAACCTAAGTCCTGAGCTGAGGACAAGTTGGGATCTTTTGGTCTTTTCTCTTCCCTTGAACCATTGAATTGTTTCAATTCAAAGAAAATACTTTTAAAATACTTTAATTTTAATTTTGAATACTAATACTTTTAAAACTGTATTTTAAAAGTGCTGTTTTTCATGTCTACTTCATTACCTATTGTTCTAACCCAAATGCTTTTGCCGTTTATGTGGTTTTTATTCACCCAAACTCTAAGTTTCCATGCTCCCTTTCATAGTGATTAACTATATATCATAGCCCCAAATTTGGCAGCTTTATCTCTCCTGAGATATGCAATGAGGCGTACAGAGCAGAATACCACAGAGTGCTTCCATTATCTACCTCTGATAAATTTTATTTTGGCCTAAGGACTTCTTTTGGTTAAGCAAATGGTGGCTTCTTATGAAGAATTAAAAAGGCTAGAAATTTTATTTACTCTCCTCTCAAAATCTAGTATCTTAGCAGAAGCTCAGGGAAAACTTAATTATGCAAAACTTGTGGATGATCTGCTGCTTTCAGGTTGTTTTCATGCACTCACATCACCCCCATATTTTATATCTACTCAAGTGTCAATACTACAATTTTACCTCTAACAACCTCTGCCCAAGCTAACAGAAAGCTGTTTAAGAACAAGTTATCACCAAAATTAAAACTGCATTTTCTGTCTGATTTTTTTTTCTTGACTGTTTATTACCTACAGTCTAAGAGTGAAACACTCCTTTAGCCTTTCCCCATTTATCTTCCACATCACAAACAAGTTTCAGCTCTGGTAGGATTTTTAACAGCTTCATTCAATGTCTTCTTCCCCATCACTCACTCAGAGCTAAGTCATCCCACATTCATTGTCTGAGGGTTGACTCATCAGCACCATTTAACACAAGATCAGCTTGTGCTGTGAACCAGCTATTTTGAAAAAGGTTTGTGCCAGTTCCCCTGAACAGTGCAATTCTTCACAAAGAGGTCAAGTTAATATTTTACTACACATCTGAGTGCTCATTTTAGAATCTCTGGGAAAATGTACTTGCTTAGCAATTATACAGTGTTTTTTGTCTGCAAGCTTATTTACAAAAAGTGGCTGGAGATAATCTCCAAAAGGGATGTGTATATATTATCCCTATTATAAGCAGGTAAATGAAAGCACAAAGATGAGATGTGCTCTGTCCAGGATCACACTTAGCCATATACAGGCTTATAGAAAATGGGAGAAATTACTTTGTTGTCAGCATTAAATATCACAAAATGTTCAAGCTGGTTTTTACTCTCAGGGCAATGAAATTATCCCACATCCACAGTGGTACAAGCATTTCTTTTTGCTAGGTTAAATAACCCCTGGGTGTTCATCCCAAACTTTTTAATGTCCAGCTATGCCAGCTGCATGAAGTAGACTGAGGAATGGGTTAAAAGCTAACCTTTTTCTTAGCTTCTTGGTTTGATTCACTCCCCTGTCCCAGAAAAATTTTTGCACTGTGAGGAATATTTGGACTAGGAAAATAGTGTCCAGTGTTCAGAGAATGTTTAAGCTGTCACTTTCTCTGCGAAAAATGTTTGTCAAACCAAGTTATAAGGCTCAGTCACAAAGAATACACCTAATACAAAAAGGAAACCACTCCCGAGGTATGTTTATTACTAGACAAAACTCTATATGGCAATGCACTCAAAATAAATTCAGTGATATGTAGTAGCATGCTCCCAAAAAGGCATTGTTATTAGAATATGAAAAACTTTCAAATGCAGAACATTAATTATATTTTGGGATGATACATATATGAGATTTGTGTATGCGTTGTTCTTTAAAAAAAAAGGAAAAAAAGAAGTGAAAGTCTTCTCATTATCCCTAAAGTCTGCAAAGAGCAGAGGCCTATTGCAAACAAACCCAGCACACGAGGGGAAATCTAGCAAAAATGTTCTCCTTGGAAGAGGAGGATCGGTGTTTTCATTAGATCCTTTCGAAGGTAAAGAACAAAAGACCTTGCTTCTTTCACACAACCCATATTTGAATGCCAAGAGTCCTAGCAGAGCTGTTATTCCTCCCCTAACACAAGCTCTTGTCTGCAAGGGGCAGAGCGTTGCCCAGGCACAAAACAGTTGTGCAGTATCTTTCACACAGTCAATGACTGATGTATTAGTTGCCAAGATCTTTATGCAGTGTCTGAGAAAACAAGACAGAAATATACTCAGCCCACAGGCAGTAGGTTCCCTCCCTATAATTTACCACGGAACAGACGTGTCCTTTTTCTGCCAAAAACATACGCACTCAGGCTCTCTCCCTTTTCCTGACCCAGAAGAAGACCCTAAGTGCATCTCTGCTCGACATTGCTTTTTGCTTGCCTTACAACACCTCTCACAATAAAGACAAGCAACTTTCCTATCCTCTCCATTAGGAAAAACAGCATGACATTGGATGGCTTCATGTCAATAAAGGCTAGTAGGCCAGCAGTTCTACCCTTGTCATTAGCTGCAAGCATCTATTTTTCCAAACAAGCAAAATTAAGTGGAAAACTAAAAATAAACCCATTTTAAAATATTTTGCCTCTCCAGTACTGTTAAGAAATCTAATTTTACAAATGGCTCTTATTAACTTATTATGGATCAAGTAATGTTGAAACGACAGTAGTCAAAACTTTGTACTCAAATTCAAACAAAAGCAGAGACGAAAGGATACTTTTCCCCTGTAATTCATTCTGAACCCATGTTGGAATCTTAGCAAGCACTTCTGTGGGCTAAAGGATCTGTTTTACAGCAGAGATGAGCCTTATGTTTCACTGACTTTGGTGCACCCCAGGGAGACACCTACAGGATTCCCCATGGGAAGACACAGACCTTCCTCAGGCAGATTTGCTTCTATCAAGGCACTAACTGCTGCAGCTACTCCTGCATAGCAGCTGTGTGGATTTCTCTTCTATGCTCCATTACCTAAGCACTATGATGTTCTTAAGTGCTTAAAGATCCATCTCTGAGGCCTGTACACTTTAATAACAATGTCACATTGGCCAGTGGTCCAAAAGCTACCTGAGGGAAGTGCTTCCTGTGAAGGGGGGTCCAAAAGCGCGTGATGGCAAATGCACATAGTATCATTACACAAGCATTAGCCTCCATAGGAAAACAAGATAACTACTCAAGTGAGGTTTTTTCTATGTAACTGTTATCCTAAACCAATGCGTTCATTTTGGACTCCTGCCTCAGCTTATTTCTCAGCATTAGCTATCATGCCATCACACACGTAAAATTGTGCAATATTCAGTATTTTATTCTGTTTTGAAAGTTCTGTTCTCTATTTTTCAAGCTCTATTTATCACAACTTTATTCAATTTTGAATAGGAAAAGATGTCTTCTTCAGTTGAGTACTAATGCAAAAATGTGATTCAAAAGTTCATCTTGTTTGGTTGTTTTTTAAAAAATAAAAACCTAACAAGCCTGGAACAACATTGTCTCAGTATTTATAACTCTATCCAGCTCTACATTTCTTTCCTGCCATTTAAGAACATAGATATGCCAAAGAGTATTCCTGTTTAAAAGGAACAGAACTTCTGCAATACGCTAGCAACATGTGGCCTGCAATAAATTCCAAGAATTGCCAAATGCCTCCAACACCACAAGTGCTACACCTATACCAGCATTGAAGAAATTTTACAATGTCACAACCTAGAGATCAGGACAGAAACATGAAGCATTATGGAATTATTTTTGAACTTACTGAAGGAATTTCAAGGAATTGATGAAACACAAACCTCTTCCAACCCACATCACGTACAACGCCTAAACTACTGGGCTGTTTTTTGAAAGTTCTATATAACTGCAAACTCACTGAATTCAGCAGGTGGTCACAAAGTTAGGTTTTTTCTTATCTTGGGGCCAGAGGAAGGCTCTCTGGATTCTCTTTGATGAGAGCCTCAGGCATTACCCAGCTGAAGAGGTTGGACTGTCAAACACTGTGGAGGAAAGAATTTTTTTTTCACCTGTGAAGTCACCAGAAAAATTGGAAAGAAGGAGATAAAAGTTACTAAGCACCTGATGTAATCTGTGGAGGAAAGTATGCATGTTTTGTGTGAAATTGTGGATCCCGCTTCCTGAAGAAATGACAGTAAGGAAAGTTACACATCTCACAAATTCACCTCGCCCCCTGATTCAGCAAGCAAATGGACACAGCACTCTACAAACAAAAAGCTCTGTGTTGTTAAAAGACATTTTGAAAACCACAGCAGCAGGTGACAGTATGTTACTGAGGAGATTAATTACTTCTCATGCTTCCAGAAAGTCCATTAAGAAATCTAATCTACAAAATGGGCTCTCCTACACACATTACTTGTCCATTAACATTCTAAGAGCATTTAGCAATTAGGCAACATGGGTGATAGCACGTGCAATCCTTGTGCAGTAGTGGGAATGGGATTTCCATAATATTTTCATATTGAAGGAACAACATAACAACAAGAGATGCAGCAGCCTGCAGTACCTATGCACAGACTGGCCAGGAAAGGTACATGGCAAGAGTCTGAAAAAAACAAACTACTGATTCTAAATAATTTCTTGGATTCATTTGGTTAGATTTTCCTTCTTTACCACCTTCCTTTACCATGATACTGATCCATATTTTTCTCTCTCTTGCCTTATCCTCTTCTATCATGATTTCTTCTCTCCTTAACTTGCTCTCCTTTTAATATTTTTGGTGTATTTAACAGCAATATGTTAATTAGCATTTTTTTACGTTGTTCATCTCTATTGCACAGCCCTTTGCCATCTTTTGTGTTTGAAGAATTTTGTTCCTTTCTCCTCCTGGGACTGTAATCCTAAAATTTTTTTTCCTCTTGCCTATTCAAACTTATCTGAATTGCACTTCATGGGAGGGTTTTTCATTCTGATACATCAAAAAAATAAAATGGGACTTTTTATGGTGTAGAATGGTGTAGAAATATATTTCTGGTAAAGAATTTTCCTTCAAAGAACTCTCTTCCTTGCTCCATCCCCCTGTATAGTTGACTCCATCCCACTTCCTGTGCAGCATTTATAACGTCATCTAATCTGGCCCTTTTTCCCAGGCCTTTAGCTTCTGCTGGCATTTCATTTGGGGTAGCTGAGTCTCCACAACTATTAATGAAGTGGTATCTCTTTGAAGCTTGTCAATAAGGCTACCAATTATCATGATGGTGGGGTTTGTGATATGCGTATAACATCTGTCCAGCAAAAACTGGAAAGTCATCAGCAAATTTCCTGCAGACTAAAGCAATTAAAATCTAAATGAGTTTTAGTCAGTACCTCCATATCATGGACCTGATTTAAGATATCACAGTGAAAATTCTGTATCCCACTGTTAATATTCAGTGAGTGTATCTTCAGTGCTGATGATTTTTAATTTTTTTCACCTTTATTTTATTTTATCTCCCTTACCTGTTTAAATTCTAATTTCATGTTCACCTGATTCATATAACACTTTTATATTCCGTTAATCTCTGCCTTTTGCTCAATTTTCTTCCCTTTCTATCCTCTGGCACCCCTGTTCACACACTAGTGATTTAATTGAAAATGAGGCAAATGGAATTAAGAGGTAGAACTCATGCAGACTAGAGATACTCAGCTCTAGATTTAACAATCCATTATTGCAGATGATTCAGAAATAATGCAGTTTATCCTACTACAATGTTTAGTATGGACAAGATGGCCATCGATTCTTAGATAATTGCATTACTGAAAGGGCAATAAGTACAGGGAACAGGTTACAGGAGTGAATATTAAGCAAGGTGAGATTAGTCATAGTGTAACAGAATCATAGATGTCAGAGAAGGAAAATACCTATATAGTTAGTTCCTCAAGCTGCTCTACCTTGCCAAGCTGAGATTGCTCCCCACTAAAACACAGTTTCAGATTCTTTGTTAAGTCTAACTTTAGAGGTCCTGGTAGACATTCACCTCCTGCTTTTCAGAGACAACTCTTTGCTGCCAGAGAGATTTCCTCTCCTTGTCACCTTTGGTGAACTAGGTATGGGGCCATACAGTTGCCTCTTCTTGAATAGAAAAAGTCATTTTGCATCCCGTCATCAAAATTATGGTTTCTTGAAGCAGGAA
>NW_009730246.1:10583-48726 GCF_000703405.1 Apaloderma vittatum
AGATGGTGGATGTGAGAGGAAAGCACATGTGATAGCATCGATTTGATTGCCCTAGCAAAGACGTCGGCAGCAACTATCAAACCACCGCATTACATCCTGCAAACAACAGATTGTGGAGTCAGCAGAAATTGCTGCATGAGTTGCTGGAGGTCTTGAGCAATATGCAGCATCCATTAAGAGTGACATGCCAGTGGAAAGAAACGTGGCTGTGTTTTTAGGGACACGGTTAGCATTAGGCATACTTAATAAGGTAGGAATACTTCTGAGAATTTGAGATATGCTGAAACAGTAGAAACTCAGGAAAGAATTTTTAAGTTTTGCCTCTGGGTAAACTGGACAGATGAGCTGGAAATGGGAAGAAAGTCTAGAAAGTAAAATAAGCAGCACGGATAACACAGTGTGTAACTCTTTGTCTGTAATATAGCTACAGGAGAAAACTTAGGAAAAATCTCACTAGAATACTGTAAACCTTGTTCTCCATGACACAAAGAAAAAGCAATAATAACCGATTATTATCATAAGCTATAAATATTTTTCCTTTCCAATGGGTCAGCAAGACTCTTCTTGTATGGAAAAATGTCATATTCATTTTTAAAAACCACAGGGCCATATGATGAACTAATATTAAAAGACAGACTAGTAGAAAGGATGGGAGCTGGAAGAGGCCAGTAAAGAAGTGTTCTTATAAAGTGTTACACTCTTCAGTAAGCTTTTTCTTCAGTCACTCTTCCTTCAGTGAATCTTCTGTATTTAGTTGGGTTTTCAGTACTTAAATAGTTGTGTGTGAAATAAGCATATCTTAATGATACAAATACCTACTTTTTCTTTTCTTAATGATAGTTGAAAGACTATTGCACTATCTGATCCAACTGTCCCAGAAAATTAATTTTCAAATTATAAGACTACTAAAGTGTAGATGGTAGTGTCCTACCTGGTGGATTAATTCTGAAATCTTGTTGTCTGAGATTAGATGGATACTTAGCCTTGATATCCACTTGAGACACAGCTGTGGAAGTGCCAGCAGTGATTGACTGTTCTGGGTGAAGCAATCCATCTCCATCATTAACTTATGATGGAGATTTTAGTGGTGCTTTACTTCACTTAAAGAAAGTATATAAGATTGTGTCCATTCTTGGATATATTCAAAATCTGGGTGGACGCAGCCTGCAGCAACCACTTTGTTTTACTATTCTCTGGAGCAATATTCCATGCCAGCAATTAAGTGAAGAAGAATAGCTCTTACATTCACTTGATATTATGTTTTCGGGGGATGTCTTGACACATCAATGTTGGGGATTTACAATGTTGGTGAGTACTGGAGACAGAATAAGAATGTTTTTCCAAGAGGTAATATTAGAGTTACTTTGCTTAACTCTATGGGGTAGGGAGTAATCCCCTGGACAAAAATCAGGATCTCATAAGTTAAGTTGTTGACAGTGTTTTTCCAGTCTGCAAGTTTGTTGCAGAAAAGTAGGGGATTGGTAATTAATTAACAGTGTAATTTTATTTCCTTATCTGTGGCTGGGATTTTTGCTTAGGTTGTCTATCAAAATGGAATTCATGTCAGACCACATATTCTCTAGTGGACTATGTAGGAAATTCCCTGTAATATGATGGTGTTTATAATGAGATTTCTGCAGTGTCATACTGCTCTTCTACCTGACAGATAATTGGTTTTTATTTAATTAATTTGGTCCTAGCTACTGCTCTATGCAGAGCACAGAATAATGTTTTTCCATGGAACACTTACACTCCAAAAATATTTGCCCTGTGATATCTGTAAAGTAAATGTTGCTTTATAAACTGGAATATTTGTCAGTCCATGGAGTTATTTATGCTTTCCGAGAAATATTTATGCAGTACAATGAGAGTATTTACCCTTCAATTTAGCCAGCAAATATTTGTAGGCCACAATCTTTTATGCCCACCACCTGTTCTCAAGGCATCTCTCTGTCAAATTATTTTATTTCTTAGTTTCTTTTCATTTTTTTATGATAAGTTGTTTGCTTCAAGATTTCCTATATATTTTCCTGAACTCTCTCCTTACCTTTCATCATCACATTTCTGGAAACACAGCACCAAGAAATGAGTTTCTATATGCCTGTGGCAGAGCACCAACCGAGGATAACTTACCTCTCTGTTCTTTGACCACTCATCTCTGCACTTGCAAAGCACAAACCTGCAAGCCAACGCTATTTTGTAGGCACAGCACATTATGGACTTGGGTACAATTTGCAATCTAATATCCTCCAGGCCTCTTTCTGCACTTTGAGTTTGTAGGTTATTCCTCCACCTGAATAGCTGTTGGAAGTTATTTTCCTCTTCAGAAAAATTTTCTTCCATTTTGGGGAAGAGAATGCTCTGGGGAGACTTTTCAGTACTTAAAAGGAACCTATAAGAAAGATGGAGGTAATCTTTTTAGCAAGGCCTGTTGTGAAACGGCAAGGGCCAATAGCTTTAACTAAAAGAGGATAGATTTAGACTGAATATAAGGAAGAAATTTTTTAGAATGAGGGTGATGACACACTGGCACAGGTTGCCCAGAGAGCTGGTGCAAACCCCATCCCTAGAGAAGTTCCAGTTCTGAGCAACATGGTTTAGTTAAAGATGTCCCTGCTCACTGCAGAGGGGTTGGACTAGATGACCTTCAGAGGTCCCTTCCAACCCAACACATTCTAGGATTGTATGATTCTATGATTCCATTTTTAAAAATCTTTCATTTTATTATATTTGTTGACATATGAGCTGTGTAAGCTGTTCTTCTTCATTAAGGATATTTAAATTTTATTTTAGCTTCACCTACGTTTTAAAATAATGTTATACTGGTTCTCCAATATTCTTAGAGTTCTTACACATTCTGTCTACTTCCTAAAAATTGCAGAAAACACAACAAAAATTACCTGTAGGAATAGAAACTTAGCAACTATATTTGATTATTTTAAAAACACATTAATTAAGACTTTAATATGCTGTCAAACTAGAGCCCTAAATGTCTTAGTAGATTCCCTTTTTTAGACCTGAAAATGCTGTTCTAGAGTGTCAAAAAAGGAGATTGCTTACAGGCTGAAGGATTCCTTTTGCTTTGCATCAGAATAGGAATCTCTGTGCGTTTGTTTTTTTTTTTATTTCTGCTTCTTCAGTAGAAAAGGAAACTCTTCTGCTCTGTCTTTTGTTGATCTGAGTCACATAAGGATGTTTTCATTGAACAGGCAGTGTTTCTAAGTCTAGATCAATTCTAATTTAAACCAAAAAGTCTTACATCAAACTGCATTGGTGTCTAACATTGCATTTTTTATGCAATTGCCAGTGCAGGAAGTACTTGCCTTTTTGACAGGCATGCCAGTGGCCACAGAACGATGTGTGTGTGCAGGACAATGACAGGAACCACCCCTTTTCACAAGTCATCAGAAGTACACTGAGACTACGAACCAACCCAAGGTGCCATATACCCTGCACCACTGCAGGCTGAGCACCTTGGGACTGCTGGTGGATTTATCCTGCTGGGGCCTTTTCTCCCTGTTAAGGAGATGAAGTTGATTAAGGGAGATTGTGGTCCAGAACCACGAGAGAACTTAAGAGTGACTCCTGTGGAGAAACTCACCATGGTGACTAAAGTGAAGCAGGGATCTTTGGTCCTTAGTGACCTAAGCAGAGAAAGGGGACATCCATGTGCCTGGCCACAGGCATCACAGCAGCTGATGCTCCAGGTATATGGGCACACACATGTATGGGCAAGGAAGGGAGTGAAGAGTAGAATTTGCTAATGCACTCAAGAGGAAACATTGGGGATAGGTACTTCTAACTCTTCCGTAATCTGAAAGCCCTTTCTTCTGTGAGTCATCTCTGGTAGCTGGATGGACAGGCACTGACATGGGATGTGGAGTTAGAGGGAAGTTTGTAATTTCCTATGTAGTTTTCCTAAAGGCAGAATCACGGTCATGCTACATGCATGTTTAGCAGCTTTTGTTCCCTTACACAGGAGAACAATTTGCAGGAAATACTGAATTTCTTTCCTTCCATCCAAAGTATTTTTTATCTTAAAATTTAACACAGATTCCACTGAATGTAGTACATATATATGCATGACAGATTAGAGGGTACCTCTGACCTCCTGTTGCATTGTGCACAGCTATATGCAGAAACATGTTTCTTGGCTGGCAAACACCCAAGAGGAAACTTCTTCTCCAAGAGAGGAGAAACGAGGAGCCAAGGCTGCACTCTTCTGGAAGTCTTTGTAGGACCCTACAACTTGCATCCTTCACTGCAATGTACTCAGACAGTCACTTAATTTCTGCTAGCTGGAAGACTTTCTTACAAAAGCAATAATAAGAGATTTCCTCAGAAGTACTTTTATATGGTTTTGGATTAAAAAGGTAAAAAAAAAGTAATAATAATACAGGGGTTAAAAAGAAGTGGCTAAAACGTGGAGTTGGCTAAAATGTGGCAACACGTTGAGGAGCACTTCTACATAGACAACGTAAATGTTCTTCTCTGCCTCATGTAAATAGCATGATTTTTCTGGTCACAACCAGCAAGATGGTTTACAACAGCCTGGGAATCCTCTTCCATCTTGCTTCTCTACTCTGTCTACTGATAAACATCTGAGTAATACTGGACTGAATAAATACAAATATACAGAAATTACACTATCTAATTAAGATGTTCTTCTTTCAGAAATTCTCTAGATTTTATTTTTCCATTTTCTTCTAAGAACCCCTAACAAAACTGAATCACCTGACTGATTTGGAGTGATTTGCACTGGAGGTCTAGCATCTTTTCTGATTGGAGCTAAGCTTATAAAAAAAAAATATGAGTAGTGCGTTCTATACAGGCTGCCCAATTTTAGCAAAATGCATTTGCATGGATTTCTTCCCAGAGTAGAAATTCTTCTTTTTTCAATTGTGTGCAATTTATGACCATGCAGAAAATATGAGCCATGTTCTCTTCTTCTTTCTACAGCATAAGCTTCAGTGAAATCAAATTACACTGATGTAAAACCATTATAAATAAGATCAGAATCAGAGCCTACCTCACCCAAGACAAAACTGTTTTGTGGATAAATAATTTCATTTTGTGATTAATTTAATATTAGCAAAGGAGTCCAAATGTGTTCTGTAAACTGCCTTATGAATATAATTTCATTCTCTGAGGTCAGTGAGATACAAATGAAAAAAAAAGTGCTGCAGTTTTTTGTGTCTTCCTGACACCCAAACATTGATTTTTCGAGATTCTTTCACTGAAAGTGTAGAGTTTGGTTTGGGGATGTTGGCTCTAGAAATGCAGGTTTTATATTTAGTTAGTTAATTATTGAAAAAATATTCACACTTCTTGCTGTCCCCTCCTAGATAAGGTCAAGGTTTGTTTTACCAGGAAACTATGCATAGCTCGATTTGTTACTTTTATAATTCGCCAGCTAAACTACCAGTTCATAATTTGCACTGGTGCAAAGAAAATCTGCTTGGGTTCACAAGGACATGATGTGCCTTGTGTTTGTAGAGTGTTAATTGTGACAGGAATAAATATTGATTATGCCCTTTGTAAAATGACCAATAAACATTTCAGTATTCTTTAAACATAAGCTGTTTGTTCCTAATAGATTGCTGTACTTTCCCTGAGGAAAATCAAGGCCAAGAAGCTGAAGAACCCTGCACTAGATGTGAGAAAAATACCCAGCAAATGATCTTGTTAACAGAAAATTGTGCAATCTTTACATAATTTTAATTAGTCTTAATTTTATTCTTGAGTCTGCAAGTGCAATGAAAGGAGCTGTACTGGAGAATCTTTCATAAACCATAAGCTGAAGATCAGATATTGTTCTACAGGAACTACTATATCACACAAATTAATAGCATGATCAGATCTCATATTGAACTGAGAAAACTAGTATTAATAATATAACCTCTGCTGCTATAGTTCATAACGCTGACAGAATTAAACAGCATTGTGCCTTTTGTTCTGTCCTGTTGCAAACATAAACATAGGATGTTCCCAGTCTTCTTTAGAAGCTCATTATTTATACCAGTTTTGTCCTCTGAAAAGCACAAAATACTTGACTTTTTATGCAGAAGGAGTTCACATTCTTACAGCAGAATGAAAAATATTAGCTCTGTCCTCGTACTCTACTTTATAAGATCTTCATTTCTGCTGGTATAACTTCTATCTGAGTTGTCCATGTGGCCAATACTTATCCCTTAGTTAATAGGCTACAGGGCCTCCCAGATCAAGGTGATCAAGGCTCAGACAACTTTTCCTTCCAGAGCACCCTCTAGTATGTTTACTAAGGATTATGGTATTGAAAAGAGAAATGAAAATTTTCTCTCATTTATTGTCCATCTTTTCATGTCCTCTGATTTAATTTTATTTGATTTTGAGAGTATTTAAAGGGAGCCTACAGGAAAGATGGGGAGGGATTCTTTATCAGGAGGTGTAATGAAAGGACAAGGGGCAACAGTTTCAAACTGAAAGAGAGTATATTTAGGTTAAATGTTGGGAATAAATTCTTTTCTGTGAGGATGGTGAGACATTGGAGCAGATTGCCCAGAACAATTGTGAATGTCCTCTCCCTGGAAGTGTTCAAGGCCAGGTTGGATGGGGCTTTGCACAACTTGATCTAGAGGAAGATGGCCCTGCCCATAATAGAGAAGTTGAAACTAGATGATCCTTAAGGTGCTTTCCAACTCTAAACATTCTCTGATTATATGATTCTATGATTAGTTAACTACCCTCCCTGATAGGTTCCTTTGTATGATCACCATTTTCCCTTTTAGGAAACAGTGTTCAGATCTCAGCATCCTCTCAAACTCATTTTGTTCAGGCATTGCTATTTCCAGCTCTAAACATCTAGACTTTACTTCCGATTGACAAGCTCCTTGCCTGAGCACACTTTGTCAGAGACTTCAGTGTACAACAGTCTTCTACACTGAAGAGCTCTTCAGGCCTCTCCAGCTGACAGCAGATTCCATCTCCAGAACTTACTCTGATTACAGTCTACCTTCCAAAAGTATCTATAGGAGGCCAGTTAGCTCAGACAGTTGAGCATGGTGCTAACAATCCCAAGGTCATGGGTTCGATTCCCATTCAGTCCCCATGTGTTTCCTGATCTAGTCGACAGGTGGTGGCGCTGGCAACAGGGAGGCTGGATTAAAATGATCTCTAAGGTCCTTTCCAGCCTAGGCCATTCTATGATTCTGTCGAACAAAATACTGCTTGACAGAACAGCTTAACTGAGTGTACATAACTGATTCTGTACTTATAGTCATAGTCCAGGAATAGAAGATCTAGGTATAAAGAGATGTAATTTTGTATTCCTAGTCACCTAAATTGGAATAAACCTTACACCCAACCTGCAGCCTAGATTTAATTGATAGAAATGTACAGAAAAACATTGTTGTTGCTTTTGTGACATCCTTATGTAGTAAAGAATGGCACCAAAGGAAACTCTTCAGTGGTGCTACTCCTAAATGATGTTCTGTTTTAATGAGGAAAGAGAGATGAGTGGGTCCCACAGACTTGTGTTCAAGCATTACAATGTGTGTTGCTTCTACTAGACTCACTACAAAGGAACAGTGCTCTCCGCAGTAACTTCTTCAGCTGAGGCTACTTCCATCACTGGATATTTCTTTGTCAGTCAGGTGACCTAGCAAGAATTACATTAGTTTCTGTAAATAAAGATGTTTTTTATCCTGTCACTCGTAAGCTAGGAATCTGGGGAGCAGGTTTACTGAACTCTGGATAAATAAACCAAGGCTAAGTTACTTCTTGACCTTACTTTCACCCTTCAGAACACATTCTAATTATCTGCAGAGACCTCCCACTTTAAGTTTACAAGTAATAAGCACAGGAAGTACTGTGCACTATGAGTAAGCAAGAAGAGACTCAAAACAAGGAGGTTATCCAATATATCTTTCTACTTGAGCAAAACCAAGCTCTGTCTCACTTTGCACCGCAACATCCTGTTCCCTGAGCACAAATAAACAGTAGCCATGGTGCTTTCTAGACAGGAACTATCAACTACTCTTCCAGTTAAACTGAACCAGTTCCGGTACGTAAAACAGACTGTTTGCTGCCTCTTCTCTCGTAACACCAGAACCAGGAGAACAGGAGGGCAACTGAGATGGAGCAAGTAAGACTGAACTGCCTTTCATGTCTTGGAAGATCCTCTTTGGAAATTGGTCTGCTGGAGAAATGCTTGTAAAATGTAAAAGTTCGTTAAGTATTTTGTTTCAAGATTTGTTGTGCCTGGCTTTGCTGCCATTCTGGGCAGAGATGGGTAGAAGCCACTTAGATATCCAATCAGACAAAAACTTCCTCATAGTTAGAACTTAATATATTTCTTCTGCATTCTCTTATAACAGATGCCTCAAACTGGCCTACATGGACAACTCTTTGTTACGGCTAAGCACATGCAGTGCAGTTTCCTTCCATCTGGTCCTCTCTGGCAGTACTAAACATAATTGTCTAACTGGATGAGTGAACAAATGAGCCAATCAAAGAGGTAACAACTTATGGGAAAGGGAGCATCTCTCAGAGGGGGACCAATAATTGGGACTCTACTGCATGCAGTATTTAAAGCACAGTGTGAAACTAATATTTTTTTTAAAAACTAAAACTTTTTTCTCTGTCACTGACATTTAAATTATAAAATCCAAAATCTGTGTAGTATCCAGTGAAACAGCAAGCTTAAAAATAGCTTTAAATGGCAGAATAGCCAATTAACATTGAATAATGTGATCTGACCAAAGCTTAGGAAACCTATGAATTTCCTCAGAGGAGCAGGCCAATGGCCACTCAGGCTAGTTTGCTGTCTCCGGTGATACTTAATGGCTAATGTTTCAAAGGAAGCGCAAATTCTCAGGAAGCTACTGATTACTCCTTGCTGAACTGAGAGCACAGCTGATGCAGCTTCTGATCAGTTTATGCTTGGACTGAAAACCCCCTGTATGCATTTCTCAGTTCAGGTAGCTGCATTTTCTATTCATACTGAAAACCTTTCTTTTTTTAAAAAAAAAATAATCCAATACTGAGAACTATTTACCAGAAAAAAGAGCTATAAGCCCAGTTTTCCTGTACAAAAAACTCAACAGTGGTCTAGTTAAACTGGTACTGTGGGAATTAGAAACTACAAGTAAAAGATTGTTTCCCACACATGAATGAATATTGCAAATTCTAACAGCACTGTGAACAACCACTCAAAATATTAAAGTTCCAGGAAGACTGTCCATTTCTTGTTCTACAGGGACAGCATATGAATCAAAAAATATCTGGTTGTAGAAAATTTAGGATAATAGAAGGCAATATTAAAAATCTTCCATTTCTGCATCACTAGCTTAGGTAAAGCTTAGGTTAAAGCCAGCCCAGAAAAATTTCCTTCTTAGTTGCTCTCTTCACCCATTCTAGGGTGGATATTTTAAAAAAAATATTACTCTCAACTGATGTTAGCTACCTCATATACTGAAAGATGAAAACAAATGAAAAAAATATTTCTATGACTTTGGTTAACATTTTCAGAGCAAAATTAAAGACAATAATACTCAGAAGGTAATGCGCTGTTGTCTTCATCTTATTGTTTGCTTATTCTTTAACATCCCATCTGTCACCTGGAAATCTTTCATGCAAGTACTTTATCACAGGTTCCTTGTGGCACTGAGGACTGTGGCCACCTGGCTTTCCCAAGGAAGGCAGAGTGAAGGAGTCTTCTGATTGTGGGAATTATTAAAATCTGCATTTTGCCCATTCAAGTAGCAAGACACACAATTTGAATTATAGTTTTGCTATGCAGGACTTCCTTAGAGACAAGGGGAGATTACCCATCTGTAGATTTTGTTATCGCATCTGTATGCTACCTTTGCATTAATATATAACAATTATTGAATGTGAATGGCAGGAGAAGGCATATAAAGAGATTTTTCTCTTCAACAACCATGTTAAAAAAATATTCAGAGGTATTGTATATGTGTTCTGCTGTGATTTGAAGCTGACCAGCAGCTGCTGAGAGTATTAACATCCAGCATCACAGCTCTGAAGTTTTATTCTCTAGTACTATTTTTGTGGGATAGAAAGAAGAGAGGAAAAGAAATGTGGAATAAAGTATTAAAAAATCCCTAGCAAAAATATCAAAGAGAAAGAAGAATTTGTCACTAAAATTCTTGTGATCATGGACCTAAATTATCTTGTTGGTGCAGTATGAAAAGTGGTTTGGGAGCTTTTCTAATTTATCTTTCTCAGTGAAAAATAAATGTTCTTTTCAGAGACTAGAATCTGCTGCCTCTAAAAAATCTTTCTTAAATCTCAAAATAACCAGCTTGTACCTCTTCTGATGGCAAAAGAAAGCTACACTGGTTTAAGTCGTCAAAAAGTCTTTATAACGCCGCTGAGATAAATCTTCCTATTTGGAACATAAAATATATATAAAAGGAGGATTCTTCTTTTTTTTTTCATTTTTTTTCTGCTGCCTAATAACCTTAAACTATTCTATTCAAATGTGCAGAAGAATAAAGTAGTTTTTCACATCAGAATAGTCACGAAATTTTTTCATCTCAAAATCAGTTATAGGAAAATGATGAGGCAGGTTTAATATGATGACTGGAATTCAGTCTTAACTCTACAGAGACGAATCAGTAGGTGAATGAGTATTAGAATAAATCATCAAATACTCCAGATTTGTTAAACAAAATGAAGAATATGTATTTTATGATGTGGCAATATTGATTTATTTGTACTTTATTTTTCTTTGCAAACATAATTTTGTCATCTAAAACCTCTGCAACAGTCACCATATGTGCTGAAAATACAGAAATCTTACCTCAAAAAAAATGAAGTAACCAAACAAAGTTTATTTTAGAAATGACTCAATACTTCATGTAGCAGTCAGCTCTCAGCTGTCAGCCAGCTAGTCAAGGTTTTACTTTTTAAATCTTTCCTCCTTAAAAAGTAGTAATGAATCTCAGTATTTTCTGTACTGGCCACCAACCTTAAAAGGAATAAAACAGTAGAGATATACCAAGGCAGAGATAAGAAACCTGAAGATATAAAAGGCAAAGTTTTTCACTAGGGTCTGTTAATGGAGGGGCACATATGAGTCTTTCATTACTAAATTCTATTTGAAATTATATATCAAAGGGTTACTTAGCAAGGATCTAGAGAATCTGCAAACATTTTATAGTGATTTTTTTTCTCAAAAAAAGATGCTAGTAAAAAAAATATAACACTTTTCCTGTCATTTGAACCTCAGTGCAGAGAAGAAAGCCAGTAATTTCCATATACCAACTGAACTGTGGTGCAAACTTATGCAAGCTTATGTATAAAAACGCACATGACTAAAACACAGAGGACCTTCATGTAATGACAAATAGAAAAAACATCTGAGATGTTTGTTAAAGCTCTGTAAGAATTGAGCTATGCTGCATTAAACAGTAAACACAAAACAATCACTGCTATAATAAACAGCAGTGAAAGAAAAGACAATAATGGAAGATGTGGAAGGCTTTCAAATGGGGAGAATGGCCTCCAGAATGGAGGGGGAAAAATACTAAGATTACTGGATAGTATAAGATACAGCTGCACAAAAATCCTAGAGGCATTCAAATTGTTAAGTGAAATAATGATGGTATAAAAAAAGCCATAGAAGGGGCATGGTTTCTGAAACTGGCTGTAAGAGAAAAATTCATCTTCAATGTGTTATATTCAGGAAGATCCTTTAAAACAAAGATGTTCTGTTTACAGACATGAAACACCTGTACTTGGGTCAAGTGTCCCTTTCACTTTCTGTGCCATGGAAATCACAGAATGTCTTTATTTTACCCTCCAAGACTACTGAGCAATGATACTAAGTTCAGAGGTCTGAACTTTTTTCCCTGTACTCTTAGTTCCTTATCTCCAATCTCTCCTCAATATACACTGTTCTCCCTCTTCTTCTGTTGTACTTTCTTTCTTCATTTCAATTCACTCCTGTCCCTGTTTCCTCAGTGCAGTCTTTGCTTGCCAGCACACTGAAGGCTCTGCATATGCATCGTATCTTTTCTTTCTATTTCCCTCTGCTTTTTGCCCATGTCATTCAGTTCGATGTAGCTTCTTTGTGACACAGACTAGAGCACAGGATGGTTTTGTACTTTGCTAAATCAACAGGACTTCTGATTCTGTTGAACTATGTGATATTTGAGTGTGAATAAGAGATAGCGGTATAGTGGCTGGAAGTGGTAGCTTCAAGCCACTTGCTGAGAGTCAGCATCAATAGCAATTGCCTCAAACCCAAACTGGCATAACTTCTGAGAGTTTCTCCCTGCTCTGGTTGGAAAGTTTTTGCAGAGCAGAAGATGGGAATCATACCATATTTACGATAGTGGGCAGTATTGCTACTTGTCAGCGGTCACCTTCGGTTTCTGTTTTTCTTCCTCTTCCCCTCACTTTATTTTCTCTGCTAAATGATCGCTTTTTGAACAAAGGCAGTCATCTCTTGAACAGTGAAGACAGAAGACAGAAAGTAAATGCTTAGGAACAAAGTGTCATCCTGCTTTCCCTCCCTGCCTCCTGCACTCAAGCAGCTGCCTTTGAGATGCCACTGCATCACGCTTCCAGCTGAGATCCGTTGAATCTGTTAATTAATGCTGGCTAACTCTTAATAACTATCAGACATTTTATAATTCCCAAGTAAAAGGATATGCATTATCTTCAGTATTACTGAAAGTCTAGCCTCCATTATTTGTATAAATGAGTGATTTTCTTTCCAAACTCCACACTATAATTTATGATGAAGTTAATCATAAATTAAGATTTAAATTATTCACGCTATTGTTAAAGAAATGCACAGTAAAAGCATCCTGCAAATAGGATTAACGTAGAGATTTGAACATTTCATGAGGCTCATGTAACAAAATAACCTCCTAGAATTTCATGGATTAGCAGAAGTTAGAGAGCCCATTTCTACTACACCTTCCCCTGCCTCCTCCCCCAAAAAATAAACAACCAAAACCACTGATGAGAGCAGAGATGAGTGGTGGGGGATTAATGGAATTTCTCTTGACCCTTGGGATTAACTCCACTGAGGAGAGATCAAATTCAGAAATACCTTCCCTTGGTTGCATCTGATATCAGAATACTATTTTATATGAAATAGATTAAATATAGATGTCAGTATCCTCATCAGCTTATGCAGCACATTAGAACTAAATTAAGAAAATGCTAAACATCTCTGCAATTAATTCAAGCTGGAATCCTTTTGTTACCACAACCACATGTGTAAGTATACATATATATAGCAGCCAGAGTTGGAACGAAAGACAAGAAGCTGATTTGTTTCATAGGCGAATGTCTTTAAGTCCAAGTGTATTCTGTGTATTCAAGGCAAGGGCAGGGTGAGAACCAAGAGAAAACTGGACAGAGGTAAGCCAACCTTTTCTAATAAGTTATTTTAGAGCTGATTTATGAGTTCTGCTGAAACAGTTAAAAAAGCATACCCCATCTATCTCTTTAACAAATATTCAAGATTTTTATATAGCTTTGTTTAGTTGTATCCCATCTCTTTTAGATTCAGTTTCAGGATGATTCTAATTCAATAACTGCAGAAGAAACAACACTAGTATAAATATCTCTGATAAAATGCTATTTCAAAATCACAGCAGAGGTTTACTTCCAACAGTCACACTGATTCAGACAGAATACAAAAACAAACATCACATTTTCTATTTTTTTTAATCAAATAGGACTGACATAAATCAAGTACAAGATTATGATTTTGAAATCATCATAGTGAAATACATATAAATTACTTTCAGAACTCTATAGTAGTTGTTTAAGTACCAGTCTAGTCTAAAAGGTAGAAAAAGAAACACTCATTCTGAGTATGCATGGTTTGTTCAGAGGAATTCAGTGCAGAGTACTTAAGACAAATGAAATTTGCAAAACAATTCTGACTAATCAATGTTTGCTTCAAGTATATGTGGAGTAGTGGAAATCAATCAAAAATCCAAAACATCAATTTTTCTTCAACAATATAATTTTATTGTATTCACTTATATAACTTACTTAAGAAGATAGTTTTGTTTTCATGCCCCAAAGCCCTCAATTCCTGTGGTGGTAACTCCCAACATTGCTAGATGCTAGATTGCTAGATTGCTTTACATGGACAACTTCTTACTGGCCTGGAAAAAGTACACACCATATGGCTGGTCAGCAGGGAATCTTTCACCTCTTCTGGGACTGAACCGTATCACAACATAAATTTGGACTTCCCGTAAAAGGCACAGGGTCTCAACATTTTTAAAAGTAGGCCTTTAGTGAACAGTCTCCTTCAGGTGCATCTTTCTCTCTCCATGACTGGCAGGAGCAAGACTATGCCCTAAACAAACCACAAATTCTCTGCTTTCTGGCTGAGTAAAAGTAAGAATGAGGATAAAAGGAAAAAAAATAAGAAAGAAGAAGAAGAAGGAAGGAGAAGGAGAAGGAGAAGGAGAAGGAGAAGGAGAAGGAGAAGGAGAAGGAGAAGGAGAAGGAGAAGGAGAAGGAGAAGGAGAAGGAGAAGAAGAAAGAAGAAGAAGAAGAGGAAGAAGAAGAAGAAGAGGAAGAAGAAGAACAGGAAGAGGAAGAGGAAGAAGAAGAAGAGGAAGAAGAAGAAGAGGAAGAAGAAGAAGAGGAAGAAGAAGAGGAAGAAGAGGAAGAAGAGGAAGATCAAAGAACAAGAATAAAGAACAGGAAACCCTAGGATGAAAAGCAGCCCTCTTATTAACCTGGCCCTAAGTAAACTGGTTGTTAATAATACAAAAAGAAAATGTGGCAGGAGGTGGAGAGGTGGAAGCTTCACAGGGTGCATGGTGGGAAGGCAAAAATCTCACCAACAGAGATGACTTAGTTTGTGAAGATCTGTGCTGGACAAAGATCAGCATGACCCCAGTGGGTTGTTAATGTGAATCTGTTTGGTATCTTCTTGATGGCTTTGAGCATCTCTGCCACAGCCGTGCCAGCTCTACTCTTGAAAACACTGTACATGTTCTCCACTGAAAAGTCTGTTTCTACCAACATTGGCTCCCAAAAGAGAGCATACTGGTGCTGGCTAGATAGTGCCAGCTCCATGTAGACACCAATGTGGGAGTAGGTCATTTGAGTGTGATCCTTGCAGGTCGTATGCCATAAAACTTCTTCCGGATCCTGAAGTTCAGGTTTCTTTTGTGAGATGGAGAGGGAAAGTGCTTGGGCATGGAGAGGATGATGTAAACATTTCGATAGGAGCAGACAGCGTTGTGTGAGAGGCAGTATGACCTTGAGGGGAGCACATAACATTCTTCTAGGACATACAAGGTGATCAGGCAGAGCATTAAGGAGGACTAAAGGATTAACAATGTGAATTGCTGCAGCAACGGAACATCCAATATCTGTCCTTTGGTGCATGTGAATATTCACAGGTTGTCTAGGATAAGGGAGGAAGACAAGATTCTGGTAAGTATGTATTCACTTTAGGTATGCATGTATATGTTTAGTTGTTCACATTCTGCATTGTATGTCATGGCTTTAATTTAACTTTAAAATGCTCATGTAGATGGCCCTTGAAACCGGATTACAGTATCTGCATGACTGTCAGGACTTGAATGTGCTACTACATACATTTTCCCTGCACATGTGCATTTTAAAAGATTTTGGAAAAAGGAGAGAAAATAATAATAGTGATAATATTCTATGGTTCTATGATTCCTTGTTACTGTGGTATATACTATATATATATGTGCAGTTATATATTTATGTAGATCTCATCACAGTAGGACCTGGGTCCCATTTATGGCTTTCATAGACTGTTGTGTCAGTACTGAATAATAATAGGCAGCATACAAATGCCAAAATAAGGAATGAAAAACTTGACTTGCCTCAAGGGTGTGTGTTTGAAGGCGTCAGAGACATTAAAAACAAAGAAAACAGAAAAACTGTTATGCCAGATGCACACATCTGCATCAGTTCAAACCCAATCCCCAGCCCCCAAAGCTGTCAAGCACAAATTGCAGGAAGAAAGAAAGCTTATTTATTTTTTTATTTAACCACCTATCTATGTACAGAAAGCAAGAGTGGAAGTGGCTCTGGGGGAAACTTCTTTTGGTTGAGGTATGTTTTATTTTTTCTTCCCACACCGCAACCTAATTCTTTCCTTCATGTTTTCTAGATTTTTTTACATGGCTATAACAAACTATGAGTCTTGTGGGCTTAGTTGTTTCCCAGACACAGAGGGTGCAGTATGGCAACATGCTCTGCATGGGGATGTAGTTCTATTCTCGGCACATGAGTGATTCAGGATCCTATAGAAATATCTTTGCATCACCTAAAGCTACAGGCTATATATCAACCAACCTCTGAGTGTGCACCAAGGCACAGCGTATGACCCAGGTCCCACACTTTATGGCAGGAACACTGCTTCAGGCACGCCCTATCTCCTGGCTGGGCCAAGGGTTGGGTCTTTGGTAAAAGGTGGAGGTCCAGTTGCCTTCTGCAGCTCACTCTGTGGCAGTGGTGTGCACCCAAAGACAGGAGCTCTGCTGTGTTC
Source organism: Apaloderma vittatum (assembly GCF_000703405.1). NCBI lineage: Eukaryota > Metazoa > Chordata > Aves > Trogoniformes > Trogonidae > Apaloderma > Apaloderma vittatum. The sequence continues at coordinate 27,100 of NW_009730246.1, forward strand.
TCCACCTTCACAGAGCCATACCTGCTTCCCTGGCTGTGGGCAGTGGATATGGAGCCTGTATGGCTATGTACAGGTGGTTCTGCTGATGTCTGCGCTTGGGGCCCTATAGCTTTGTTACCTCTTCCTTGAAATATCAGACCTTCTGCTTCAAGTAGCACCCTCACAAGCTTCTGCATGCATGTACTACTGCTCTGCCCCGAGAAAAACCTGCCTTCAGTCCTTTGCCTTCCTCACTGCTGAGCTGGGGGGGTCATGCTTATGGTGCTGCCCAACTTCCCAGGATGGATAGGCGGTGGGAAACAGGGCAGACAACACTCAGCAGGATGCCCAAGAGTAGACAGGATCTACAGACGGGTCAGGACTGCCTGGATCAATGGTCTGAGGCCAATTGTAAGAGGTTCAACAAGATCAAGTGTTGGGTACTGCCCTTGGGTCACAGCAACCCCATGTAATGCTACAGACTTGGGGAAGAGTGGCTGGATATCTGCTGGCAGAGAATGATCTGGAGTGTTGGTGGACAGCTGGCTGAATATGAGCCAGCAGTGTGCTCAGGTGGCCAAGAAGGCCAACAGCATCCTGGCCTGTTTCAGACAGAGTGTGGCCAGCAGGACCAGGGCAGTGATTTTTCCCTCTGTACTCAGTACTGGTGAAGCTACACCTAGAATCCTGTGTTCAGTTTTGGGCCTCTCACTACAAGAAAGACACTGAGTTACTAGAGTGCATCCAAAGAAGTGCAACGAAGGTAGTGAGGTGTCTGGAGGACAAGTGTTATAAGGTGCTGCTGAGAAGACTGGGGCTTTTTAGCCTGGAGTAAAGGAGGCTGAAGAGAGACTTTATTGCTCTCTACAGCTACCTTAAAGGAGGCTGCAGTGAGGTTGGGGTCAGTCTCTTCTCCCAGGCAGATAGTGAAAGAATGAGAGAAAATGGCCTCAGGTTGCACCAGGGGAGATTTAGGTTGGATATTAGGAGGAATTTCTTTACTGAAGGGGTTGTCAACCACTGGAAAAGGCTGCCCAGGGAGGTAGTTGAGTCATCATCCTTTGAGGTATTAAGACAAGTAGATGTTGTGCTTAGGGACACAGTTTAGTGACTGACTTAGGGCTGGGTTGATGTTTGGACCTGATGATCTTAAAGGTCTTTCCAACCAAAACCATTCTATGATTCTATTCTATTCTGAAGTGGGAATTCTCACTGTTGCCACTGTAATAGTAGCCTCACTTGGGAAGTCTGCTATCATTTAAGCATTGCAGTGGTATTGTATAATGCCTGTGTCAACACAGCATCCATCAGGAAAGGCCCTGGGATACAGAGAAAAGTCCTGATGGCTTTTTGGTACTACAGCTTGGAATAGCACTGTTTTTTCTACCAGTGGTAACAGATGCACACTAGACATTGCAAACAGAGTAACTGGCACATCATTGTATAGCACATCTGAGTATGTACATAGCCAAGAGCTGAGCAAGTGATCTATATGCAAGAGAAAGGACCATTTGGGGAAATCATGCTAGAGGATGGCTAGAAAATGCCGTAAATTAGAATTACATGGTCTAATTTATTTATATGGCTATGTTTCATTATAGTCCTGCTTTGTGAGATTTTTTCATTAGCAGCAAAAATGTCAAATTATTACCCTTTTGCCTTTTCTAGACAGTAATCAGTGCTTCTGAGTGGGTAGTGAAAATCAAGACTTTTTTTATTATTCAGTTTCTATGGTCTTATTTATGACCTAATTCCACTCCACGGCAGCATCCACTAGAATTCGTACATGATCTTGAAAGGAGATGGAACATTTATACTCCCCTCTCTCCATCATTCTGTACATTTTAGGATTGGAGATGTGGTGAAAACAATAGAATTGCTTAGGCAGGGGCACTGGCTGTTTTCCTGTGATACTATGTGAGGCCAGCTACTGTCAGAAGACTTGAATTTTTAATATCCAATTCCTTACTCAAATAATAAAATCTAATTAACTCGACTATGTGTGCTTAATAAATTTTATTCATTATTTAATCGATATTCATTCTTATTAAATACTGAAAATCACTAAATAAACACTGTCAAGAGACTTACATATTTTTATTACTGATACTTCTGCCTGCTTCCCCGATCCCAACTTCAGTAAGTTATTGAATGTCTTTCTAAACTTCCTTTTCATTTTGTTCCTACAAAATGTTTTTGAAAGCAGTTCTATTTCCTTGCCTCCAGGACAGAGGGCACACACATGCTAAGATTTTCCTTTTGGCATTACCGTCTTGATATTCCCTCTAGACTGACAAGGGACAACCATTTCCCGAATGGTCAGAAGGAACTATTTGTCATCATAGGGCTCTTCATACCCCTCTATCCTCACCCAATGTCAAATGGAGCTCAGCTCTGCTCTGGGCACACAGATACATCCTTGTGAAAAGTAGTTTAGAGGGCTTCATATGAATGCTAACCCTTCCATGCTCTCCTTCAGCTTTGGGGTTTCTGGAGAGCAGCTACATCAATAGGCCAAAGCCTACCCCAGCCCTCTCTTTACTGGTCAGCTCTTCCTACTGCCAAGGAATTATTGTGTGCAATGTAAGTTCGGTTGTGAGGGTGAGACAGTATTTCTCAATAACTTTCTGATACCTCGCAGAAAGCTTTGATGAGCATTGAAGCTGGAAACAAAAATTCCAGGTGGAATTATCTTCTGTCACTCACACTGAAAAAAAAAAAAAAAAAAGGAAAATATACATAGAAGTTGTGTCTTTGTTTCTGAAGAGTTCCCCTGTCCCTGCTACTCATGTCCCCACCCGGCATCAGTACTGGAACCAAGACAAACTGAGCTGAACTGACTTAGCAAAAGAGAAGGAAGAATTCTGGTTTTCATTTAGCTCTTCAAAGCTTTCACCATGCTCCTAGACTACATTTCAAGTTGACTACTTAAATAATCCTTACAGCTAAGTCCTTCAAGACAGGATCTGTGAGACTGAATATTTACACAAGGCACAGCGTGGTGAGCTCTCTGAGCTTGAATGAACCCCTCAGAGGGTGGCTGCTGTGCATGTAGCTTCCAAGAAAAGCTTTGTAGGACCTGCTTGATTTTGGTGTGTGCCCTGTTACATCTGTATAGATGCTGTGGTGGTTGGAGAGGGAAGATATTAATACTTCATACAGTCCTAATTTTGATCTACAATCACAACTGACAATTAAAAAAGTGATAGTAGTGAGTGTTGAGTTCTCGTGTTTTCTAGCCTATGCGTTTTGATTTCCATTTTATCCCAAATGTTTCTGACCTTTCCCCAACACAAAACCTCCTTCCTCCTCCCTGGTTCCCTGGCCAGCGTGTCCTCCTGGTACATTCCAGTTCTTCCAAGATTAATGATTTGAGTTTCCTTGCTGCTAATCTACCTTGTGATCTTGACTGAAGGTGACTGAAAGAAGACAGAATCTGAGAAAAGATGCTTGGGTGAAAAGTATACAGAAAGTATGGAAGGATCCCCTGTATAATTCCCAAACCTTTTACTTCTAGGGCGAGATAAATGTTTATTTCAGACTGAGTCCATTATCACTGGAATGGTATATACAGATATGCAGCTATCAAGAGTGTGTTTGTACACATGTATAAATTCACAAACACACACAGCAGCAGGTTCCATTTTTAAATGAAAATGAAAACTTAGGCAGTGTGAAGTCACTGTTCTTGTAGGAAATCACATGCAGTGCAGTGCAGGGTGTTCCTCTTTCAGTACAGGGAGAGCCCTCATACAGAGTTCTGCTCCCCTCTGCTCACTCTGCTTGTGTAGATCCATCCAGCACCAAGACCATTATTTCACCCACTGGCATCTCTGAAATCCTGAAGATCAATGTTCTTGAAAAATTAAACAAAGGTTCAAGCCAAAATATCTTGGCTGCCTCCGTGGGCTGCAACATTAACTACAAAGAACAAGCAATCATTTTATGCTTACACACAGAGCAGCCATAAATAAAATGCAGCCTCAGCCACATAGCTGAACTGCTTATTTTAGACAACCTGGAAAGATACAGTCAGGTTATGCCAACTACTCACAACGCTGGATCACAACCTGAGCATTGCCTCCACCATCAGAGTTGAAACCTTCGCTCAGAAGCACACGAAGGAATGGAAATTTACACTATGTTCTATCCAAGACTTTCATCTCCCTGTCAGTTTTAAACCATCCAGATGAAAAATACAAACATCTTCAGATTTACATGAAAACTAGAGGCGTTTGAAGTTCAAATAGCATATGTTCTTCAGAAGCAAGACTGTAATGCTAGCTCTGAACTCCATTCAAGCCAGCACTGGAGTATCCTAAGAACAGGGAGATTAGGAAGAAGGATCTATTTTTTCCACCTATATGTTATGGAGAAGTGGACTAGAGATGCTGACTCAATTCTCTTGCATAAATGAAAGATGGACTGATGAGATCCCAGGCCAAAAGCAGTGCTCAGAAATGCTTCAAGATATTCAAGGAGGCATGGGCGAGAAAGTTTAGAGACAGATTAATCAAGAGGCAGCAGAAGAAAAGTGGGAAAAGACTCCAAGAGTCGAAGCCTGTTGCAAGGACCACAATACAAAGCCTGCTGATTTGGAATTTGTGCGGCAGACAGAATTGCACATGATGCTGTGTGTCACTGTCACGGCCAGCAGCTGTCCTGCAGGGAAGCTGTAGTTGGGAGCTGAAGCAGGAAAGCAGGAGAATTAAAAAGCCAGGACAGAAACCCTGTGGAGACTGGACACAAGTGCATGTTTCTTCAGGGCCATTCTGAAGTTATTTATATATTCTGTAAATGAGACTAACTTGATCCATGTCCCGTGTTGAGTCCAAATTGTAGTCATGGTTTAGAACATTTCCAAGGGATTCTCACTACCAGGACTCAATGGGAGTCAGGGAAGACAAGTACTAACTATTAAAGTTCTCAAAATGCAAACAATCCCTTGAATGAATGTAGAGCAGAAGTTCAGATGTCACATGCTGTGGAAGGAAATGGAGAAATAGATCAACAAATGAGTGTTATGAGATGTATTGTTTATTAAATCTGTAAAGTGACTGTTCTTCTCAGATACTTCTGGGACAAATCAATTTAAACTGCACACTGCTCAGGTTATAGATAAAGAATTAATGTCCTGTGTAGCAGTCAATCTACTCTTCTTTTTTAGTAATGTGCTGTGAAAAACCTATTAACCTACCTATAATTCTTACTGGCCTGTTTCTATTTATTGCTTTGATGTCTCTGTCAGCAGGCAAGTGTAGCATCCCATTTAGCAATTGGGGAATATTTGCACTCATTTTAGAAGTTGTAACTTCTCATATGGGCCCTCATATGGGATTTGATGTGGGTTTTTTTGATGGATGATCAGCAAACCAAAAAGCTACAGTAAACTGACAGGTGGAGGAAAAACATAATCCAGTCAGTTATTTCAGCAAAATGCAAGCTCTTAAATGATGTTCAGGGGCGCAAAATAATATATCTCACTATTCTTTCTGTTTAATATCCTGTTACATTTCATTCTTGTTTTGTTCCTAGCCCCTGTGTTGCTTAAAATTCTGATGCCATTACCTCAATTTTTTTATCCAATCCACCTCCAACATGTTATGATGTCAGGTGTGACTTGGGCAGAAGCAGCAAGCCCAGTGGCTGGAGCCCCAGCAAGCATGGCACTGGTGGTGGGGTGCAGCACCGTCTTTGGGAAGCAGCCCCACGTGAGGGGCAGTGTGATATATGTGTTCTGGCAGCAGTCATGTCACAAGGGGGTAAAAAGGCTAGTTAGAGCCTTCTGAATGCTCAGGAGGATGGGTATTCAGCTTGTCCACTTGCTACATGCTTGGGAGCCAGGAAGGATTTCCTGAGATGGATGCTGTTAGCACTGCGGATGTGGCCTTTTAAAATCTTCTGGCCTGTAATTTGTGGGTTTTCAAAAGAAGTGCACGAGTCAGGGGAGATATCTGGCATCTTACTGGGCTTCTGAGAGAGAGTTATTATTAGTTCATAGGTGAGATTCCTAGACTGGGGCTTGTTTGCTTTTTCCAGTTGATACAGAACGATGTTTCTGCATTTGTGAAATCTGCAGCATTTGTGAAATCTCCAAGGATAGCCTGAAAACATGAGGCTTTGTCTCTGCCACCTTTCTTTTCCCCCCTCAGTAAGATATTTCAAGTAAACAAATTAGGAGGGTTCATCAGCATGCACTGGCTAAACAATTGTTACGAAAAGTCTCAAGGGCTGTGTGATTTATGATAATTTTCATTGCAATAACCTAGAGAACCAAATATATTAAACTTTCAAGATTGTACAGATAAATTTCTTTAGGCAGATTAAAAGATAATAGCACTAAAACAAGTTCACAGTTTTTTGCCAAGCTATTTTTAATTGATCTGAAAGGTTAGATATGGCCAGATTTATGCCACTGCTTCACAAAAGAGAAGCAAGTCCTTTTTTTTGTTTTCCAGTACATAGTAATATCCAATGAATATTTGTTTAGGATATTATGCAATATGCCACACATTTTGGAAAAGAAAAAGCTCTGGGGCCAGAAGTGGGTGTGCACATTACAGACCTCCTTAAAAGAGGATCACAATCACAGAAGTAGACCCTTCTCTAAATTGAAACAGGTTATTCTTGTAAATATAAAACAGCATATGATCAAGTCTGCTTGCCTGAGAGCTTTCACCACCCATTTCAGATGCAAATAGTGCTTGAGAGTACCTCTTCCGTTCTCAGAGCTATTGAGTGATGTTTCCTTATGGATATACATAAGCAACAGAAAACACACTATTTCTCTCTTTCAGGAGTGCCTGATCAGATAAACTTCATAAGCCCAGTTATCCTCTTTTCACACAACCCTCTTCCTTTTACAACTCTGCAAGATGTTAGCCAAATAATGTCAGTTATTAGAGATAGGAACACTTTAAAAACATAATGTAATATTGACATATAATTTATTTTATTTACTAAAAAATGCAATACAATGCAAAAGATGTTTTATGGAAATATTATCAGATTACTAGCCAATACAGGAAAGAACATGTCACAGAAAACAAATCTAAGGCCTCCAGGAGTTTCATATTACCTTTGCAGTTAACCTGATTTTGCTTTTTCCACCTTCGACACAAGAAACTTTGTTCAATCTTATCTTAAAAAAGGAACCACCTTTCATTTACACCTCAATTGCCTATCTAATGGCCATAGAAAACACTGTTTCTTGACTTCTCCAAAGCATTAAACTACCCTTGCAGCTGACATCTTGTGCTCAGTTTCAAGTAGAAGAGCTGATGAAAATGTAATATGTATTTCTCTGGCATACTTACACATCCCATGTGCCTCCACTATTGCTGCTAGAGATCGGATGGCATTTTCCTCTGGTTGTCCCTACTATAGAAAGTCATTTCTGCTTGAAGCAGAGACGGGTACATTGAAATCGTCTTACATCCCAACTCTCAACCCTCCAAGCAAAAACATATGAAAGGGATCAAAAGCTTCCAGCTCTTCTTTCATCTACATATTTCATTTATTCAATCAAACACACCAAGCTGTTTGAATCTTCTCTGTGACTTTGCTTGACTGAAATATAATTCTGTAGGGTTTGGGTTTTTTTATTATTTTCTTCTTGTCTTTATATTAATGTGTCTTCAAAAGAACAAGATCTAGGAGACTGTTAATTCAACGCTGACAGACACAATTCATTTACCATCAATCTTCTTTGTCAAAAATAATTGGACTCTAATATTTTAAGATTTTGAAATCAAAACATCCTCTCTCATGATAAAAAAAATAATTCAGGATGATCGTGCAGTTCAGAGTATACAATGTCACCTGAAGCATGGTCCAGTTAAAGTACTGTAAGGCAAACCCAAATATTGTTTGTTCCTCTCTCAGTCTGTGCGCAAGGGCCAGATTAAGTGGAGTGCAGTATGTCTCTGAGATAGAATAGTCTCTCTGATTCTTATTTCAGTGTGCCCATTGATACTGGAACTTGAAAGCAGGTGGCAGGGTTTTCACAGAAAAAGTTCTCTAGTTGAAATTGATATCCACCTGTCCCCTGCCTGGTCATCAACACAATCTCTATCCAGTTTGCTGTGCATCCTCAATAATTCCCCGCGTATTTTCTTCTGTCATAACTCCCTATCTGCCTGAAGTTAAACTGTGTCTTCTTTACACTAACTAATCTGAAATTTCCCCTAACTCCCTCTTCTATTTCTTCCACTTATGCTGTTTCCAGACCCAGTGTTAAGCTAAATGTGCATTTTTCATCAGCATATTGGATTTTTGTTTCTTTGGAGAAGCAATAGTGACTGCAGATCTGTTATTCACCACTTGCTATAACAAGGAGGACACACTGAAAGTAGAAAGACATTGGTTTAAGCAGATGAAAACTTAAGCTTTTCTTTTCAGACTGAGTAGTGAATTTGCTGCTAGTGTGGGTTGTGAAGGCAGATATCAACAGTATGTCTAAAAAAGGTCTAGAAAAATTCATGGACCATACACAGAGAGGCAAGTGAATAAGAAGGATGGCAGCTCTAACTCTCCCAGACCAACAGCTTACACAGCTGAAGTGAGAAAGGAAAGGAATTGAGCAGTCTCACATGTTGTCCCAAAATATCATCTCCTTTTGCTCCTATGCACAGAGCATACTGGTCTAGCTGGACCACTGCCCTGGCCATTCAGGGCACTTCTTAGGATGGAAGATACCTTTGGTATCACCCTGCCTCTAGCTTAATTAAAAGCAGCAGCCTTGCAGAGGGCAAAACCACAGGACAGATGTTTGGTAATGGAAGGTGAGCTGCCCCTAGTCTGAGATGTCCAGGCTGTGGCTCTTGCGTCTGTGATGCATGTGTGCAACACGTGTCATGTTTTGAAGTTCAGAGACCCAAATGCGGTGTCAACTGGGTGTGGGCACTGTGAGACTGCTCTGAATGTGAGGAGATAGTGCTGAAATGAACCATATCAAGGCACAATGACATCTAAAACACTACCCTTTCAGTTAGAAAAAAAATGTCCTTTATACACAAGCTGATATTCTACACATCTGCTGAAGATAGTGAGCTGCTCCAACAAGTCTGCTCTGTCATTTATCTTCTGTGGCTTTCAGCAGTGACTCAGTGTGTTTTCTGAGGTACAGCAGGATGTGCGGTATAGGGCAAAACATAAAGCCAAAGAATTACCCTTATTTCTAAATTTGTTGTAAGCAGCATTCAGGCACCTCAATCTGCTAATTACTACGTCTGAAAGCCTTAGCATACATATTCATCACCTGCAATTGTCATGTTGCCAGCTCTTGAAATTTTAATCAACAGCTTCATGATATTTGGTATTTTTCTTGAAGACAAATCCCTCAGAGCTCTTTGGTTTTTGACAGTCTCAGTTTTACTTTTTTTTAGAAAAGGAAAGTCTAAATTTAAGGCCCTGTTGTTTCAAAGAACCTCCTGAAAAACGTCCCTTAATAGAAAAGAAAAACAAAAAGAAATGTCAATATCTGGGGAAAAAAACTAAGATGTTGGAGATGAGTTGTAAGAATAAATGGTCTCTAAAAAATAATTTCAAGGAAAATTAAGTTCAGTGAAAAAGTTGGTGCAACGATTTTATATAGGAAAAAGAAGGTGGGATGTTGGAGTCAATATGATAATTAAGTACATAAGTTGTTATCATAAATGGTGACCCAAGGAGTCAGCATGGGTCCTGTAGGAGGAACTCAGAAGAATTTATTCCCAACTTTAGTTGAATGAACATTTTTAAGAAATTTCTGCTAGACTCCTAAGGATTCGAAGACGGTTGACTGCAAAAACTGGAGAAATCTTTTTTTGCCAGAGGTCTTTAAATGATTACAGCAGAAAAACAGCTGTGAAAGAGCTTCACAGTACACTTCATCCTGCTTTAGACCATCCATGAAGCCCCTGTTACAATTTTCCTTCTGTAATTCTGTATGTCTTGTTGCAGCAACAACATGCTGATGATACACAGCAACTTCTGTTAGCAGAGAGCAACAGATCGAAAAGAGGAAATGGAGATCTTAAAACACGCAGAGACTTACATCACGTCTTCATTCCCTAGGAATTCCTATTTCATGTTCTTTTAGGAAATGTGATCCCCTTTATGAAGATGTTCATGCATTCCACCTCTGTCCCCATCACATCGTACTCTACAACTGTTCAGATTTCCTATGGTCTTTGCAGAGAGGAAGGTCTGTGGAATGGTGTGTGGAGGAAGGCAAATGCATGTTTCATTACTTCATTATCTTTGCAGGTAACTGCATGACATCGCCATAAGCACCCTTACAGAAAAGCCATGTCAAAGTGAACTACATATCAGCTGTGCAAGGTTACTCTTTCATCCTCTTCTCTGTTCCTCATCTGGCTTTAGGGCAAGTTCTCCAAGGAGTGACCTCCTGGCTCTGTACTACATACTCCTGCTACTCTTGTACCAGGGAGTATGGATTTGAAAGTAATCCTGATTATCAAAGCAGCAGAGTTATATTTCCTACTTTGGTCCTTTGACCTTAGAAATTAATTCAGACAAATTCTCAGCTTAATAGCTAGAGACCGGGGAGGTGTTTTCTAAAAATAAAAGTCTCTCTCTTCCTTAAGTGTTTATCCATCCATCAAAACTCTAAGTCTGTGATTCTTTGATTTCAAAATCCTAAGCAATTTCAGTAGAGAGTTATACAACCCGTAAGCATACGTGTTTTTCCTGCCCGATAAAGTTTGCTTTGAAGAGATTAGAAATAAGTATGAAACAACTGTCCAAGAGACACAGAGTAGTTAGGGCATTTCACTGATTCAGATCTCATTCAAGTCGAAGATTGCCAGAAGTAAGAAATGTCTGAGTGCCCTTTAGCTCTTAGGACAAGTTAGTTGCTGGTTGATCCTTAACAAAAACATGGACACATCACATAATCTTTCAGCTTTTTGACATGCTTAGGGAAGCGGATGGGAACTGAAGAATCTCAAGGCAGTTACCTACACATTACTAAACTTATCTCTTTAGACAAAAGGAACAGTGTATAAAAAATCATGGTTGTACCAATAGGTACTGACTTCAGCAGCAATCAAATCTGGGTTATCCTCCAGAAGTGTAAGGCTATCATCCTACAGAGAGATGTCCTTTGCTGCAGATGAAGCTTTTTACAAAATAGTAAGTAAAGAAGGAAAATCTTAACTTATATCTTATTTAATTGGAGTTTACATTGCTTCTAGTTGTATTGTACCTGCTCAACATCAGTTCTCAGCTAATCAATGCAGCCCCACTTCAGTATAAGCAACTTTAATTTAAATTACAGTTTTGTATGTCCATAATTTGTAATCAGCAATCAAGAGATACTGCTGCTACTTGAAATATTCCACAGAACTGCGGGAATCACTAGTGTGTCTGACTCTGTTCCATTTAGTTTTAGCTAAGGTCTATTGCTGACCTCTGTGAGATTAGTACTACCTTTAAGTATAATACTACTCAGTAGTAGTGCTAACAGTTATAGCTCCCTCAATTGCCTCATTTCAGTAATTTCTGTCAACCTAACTTTTTCTGCATGGAACCCAAAAGATTAACTTATTTTAAGTGAGCCATGAAAGCCCTGACCTTGTCCCTGCTCTTAGTCATTTAATCAGGTAAATAATAAAAAGAGATCTATTTCTATTTACATTTTTCTTTTTCTAAAATATCAGAGATGCACCCATAAAGCTAAAGTCATAAAGGAATTCCTACACTTGTAGAAAGGATGACAACTCATATTTCATGTGAGATGCATGCCAATCTCAAGACTATAACAAAAAAGTCACAAAGGCTGCTGGGGGAAGGAAACATGGAAATTATGTAGCTCTTCCCTACATGTTCTGTACATCCTCTTGCCAAATTCTGCTCATATATGTTTCATGGCTTTTGTTGTAGCAACTCTTAAATTTGTCTGCTCACAGTTTATTTTTCAGATTTCAGTGTTGCTCCATTTCCATGGAAAGCAGAGGCTCTGTCTCATATGGAGTGCCCCATAGTCCAGTTTCGCTTGTCTAGCTGCCCAAAGAGGTCACAGAATCATAGAATCAGAGACTGTTAGGGGTTGGAAAGGACCTCTAGAGATCATCTAGCCGAACACCACTGCCAGAGCAGGCCACACAGGAATGCATTCAGGTGGGCTTTGAAAGTCTTCAGAGAAGGAGACTCCAGAACCAAGCTGGGCAGCCTGTGCCAGTGCTCTGTCACCCTCACAGTAAAGAAATTTCTCCTCATGTTCAGGTGGAACTTGCTATGTTCTATCTTATAGCCATTATTTCTTGTCTTATTACTATGCACCACCAAAAAGAGACTGGCCCCTTCTTCTTGACACCCACCCCTCAGATATTTATATACATTAATAAGATCCCCTCTCAGCCTTCTTTTTTCAAGACTAAACAGCCCCAGTTCTCTCAGTTTATCTTCAGAGGAGAGATGTTCAAGTCCCTTAATCACCTTTGTAGAGCTCTGTTGCACTGTGTCAAGTAGATCCCTGTCTCTCTTGATTCAGTGAGCCCAAAATTTGATACATTATTCCAGGTATGGTCTCACCAGGGCAGAGTAGAGTGGGAGGAGAATCTTCCTAGACCTGCTGGACACACTTTTCTTAATGCACCCCAGGACCCCAGAAGGCCAGAAGGGCACATTGCTGTCCCATGGACAACTTAGTGTCCACTAGGACTCCAAGGTCTTTCTCCACAGGGCTGTTTTCTAGCAGGATGACCCTTAAACTGTTTTTGTGCCTGGTGTCATTCCTTCCCAAATGGAGGACTCAACATTCATCTTTCTGGAATTTCATGATGTTCACCTTCCCCCAGCTCTCTAGCCTATCTAGACCTCACTGGGTAGCAGTGAGTCAGCCGCACCCTCCCCCCTCCAGTTTCGTATCATCAGAAAATTTGCTGAGGGTATACTCTATCCCCTCATCCAGGTCACTGATGAATACATTGAATAAAACTGGACCTAGTACTGATACCTAGGGAACACCACTGGCCACAGGCCTCCAACTTGACTCTGTGCTGCTGATCTCAACCCTCTGAACTCTATTCTTGAGCCAGTTAACCATTCACCTCACCACTCAATCATCTATCCCACATTTCTGGAGTTTTCCTATGAGGATGTTATGGGAGATAGTATCAAAAGCCTTACTCAAGTCAAGGTATATGATATCCCCTGCTCTCCATCTACCCATTTGGTCACACTTTCATAGAAGGATATCAGATTAGTCAAGCAGTATTTCTCCTTAGTAAATCCATGTTGGCTATTCCTGATAACCTTCTTTTCTTCCATTTGGTTAGAAATGGCCTGCAGAATGAGATGCTCCATCACCTTTCCAGGGATGGATGTGAGGCTGACTGGTCTGTAGTTGTCTGGGTCCTCCTTCTTGCCCTTTTGAAGACTAGAGTGACTTTGACTTTCTTCCAGTCCTCAAACAACTCTCCTGTTTTCCGTGATTTTTCAAAAATGATGGAGAGAGGCTCAGCAACAACACTAGACAGTTCTCTCAGCACACATGGGTGTACTCCATCAGGGCCCAGGAATCTGTGCTTTTTCAGCTATTCCAAGAGCTCTCTAACCCAATCCTCACTGACCAGTGGCGAGTCTTCCTCGCTCTAGTTTTGCTCCCTTAGTTCTAGTGACTGAGATTCCTGAGGGCTGGTCTTAGGAGTAAAGACTGAGGCAAAGAAGGCATTCAGCAATTCTGCCATCTCTGCCTCCTCTGTTATCATATCTCTCACCTCATTTAGCAGCAGACCCGCTTTTTCCATACTCTTCCTTTTCCCATTGATATATCTGAAAAATTTCTTCTTATTATCTTTCACCTCCTTAGCCAGACTAAGAGAGCCTTGGCCTATTTTGTTGAGTCTCTACAAACTAGCAGCATTTCTATAGTTCTCCCAATCAACCAGACCCTTTATTCACATATTGTAAATTTCCCTCTTCCATTTGACTTTTTCTAGGAGCTCCTTGTCTATCCATGCAAGTCTCCTGCCTTCTCTACTTGCTTTCTTTTTTTAAGGGAATACATTTATCTCGCGCTTGGTGGAAGTAGAGTTTGAATATTGACCAGCTCTCTTGTGCTGCCCTACCTTCTAGAGCCTTAGCCCAGGACATACTTCTGAGTAGGTCTTTAAAGAGGGCAAAGTTAGCCCTATTAAAGTCCAGGGTAGAAATTTTACTTATTACCCTTCTTCTTTCTCTAACATAACAATACCAAACTCTAACATGTCATGGTTACTACAGCCAAGACTGCTCCCAAACCTTAACATCTGAGACAAGACCTTCCTTGTTTGTTAATACAAGATCCAGCATCTCACTTCTCCTCATTAGTTCTTCAGCCACCTGCAGCAGAAAGTTGTCATCAGTGCACTACAAGAACCTTTTGGACTGGTTATGCTTGGCTATGCGATCTTTCCAACTAATATCAGGATGATTGAATCCACCCATGAGCAACAGAACACGTGATCTTGAATCTACTTCCAGCTGCTTGTAGAAGGTCTCATCAACAGCTTCTTGGTTTGGTGGTCTGTAGTAGACCCCCACAACAAAATCTCCCATGTTTGCATGTCCCTTGATTCTTACTCATAAGCTTTCAACACTATCATCATCTCCTCCTGAACGCTCAACGCGTTCTAATTGCTTACTCAACTACCTTGCCTTGTCAGTCTATCCTTCCTGAAAAGTACATAGCTGTCTATTACCACATTCCAGCCATGTGAGCTACCCCGCCATGTCTCTGTAATTGCAATGAGATCATAGCTCTGCGACTGCATCCAGATTTCTAGTTCATCCTGCTTATTTCCCATGCTTCTTGCATTTGTATACAGCCACTTCAGAGACTTGGTTGAGGAGCGTCTGTTACTGTTGGGGTTGGTTTGATCTATTTGTCCATTGAGTGAAATGGCACCTGCATTATCATATTGGACCCCACCTCCTGCATAATTCAGTTTAAAGCCCTCCTAACTAAGCTGGTCAGCCTAGTTCCAAAGATTCTCTTGCTCTGGAAGCATTTCAGAACTCTAGAGAAAGCATTTCAGAACTCTAGAGAAAAGAAACTGGAATGACAATTTCCAAGTTAGAATATTCACCACAGCTGCAAGAGCAACAGCACTTTCAGTCCTAGCTTCCAAATAATTTTACACTGTGTCTCTGGTTGGCTCCCAGACACAGTCAGACCTAGACTATATCTGAATAAGCAAGTGTGCAGCAGAATGGAGATGAGCATCCTTGACATCTCTCCTGCTTCTCTTTCTGACCATTGTTATCATCCTAGTGAGACAGCAAATAAGGATAATCAGAAAGAAAATAGCCCGCCTTCAGTGTAGTCCAATCCCAATAAAAGAGAATGAAACTTAGGACATCACTTACTACTGCAGAGGTGGTATCATACAAGCTGCTGCACAAGTGTTTTACAGCCCTGCCACGTGCTGACTAACAACCCACAGCTGAGATGTCAGGAGATTTCTCAGCTGTGTGCCACTGACAGCTGGGTTGGGTCGTATCCCTTCTGTCCTGCTGGAGGCTCAGAAGTGTGATCAAGACTGCATGGAGTTTTCCCAGGCTTAGGAAATGTGGCTGTGAAAGCAAGAATCCCACAGTACCACTCAAGAAGATTTTCTAAAGAACTTGAATGAGACAATCTGTAACATCAGAGGAAAAATTCATCTGTCTTTCTTTTCCCTCTGAAGTAGAAAGGGGGATCAAAAATGCTTTTGTCTTAATCTTTAAGAAAACTTGCTCCTATGTGAACCATTGAGTTTTTGTTGGTTTTTTTCCCATATCATATGAATATTCATTTCCTAAGAAAAGTTTAAGTCTAGCAGACTATTTCATAAAGAGTGCTAAATGATATAAAATCCATTTCAGAGAGTTTGGGAAGTTCCCATCTACTAGGTGATGTTAAATATTTCTTCATCACTAATGCAGAAACACAACTGAAGCATTTGATAGTTTTAACTTGCAAGTAATTCTAGCAGCGCATGAAGTGTGAATATAATTACAGTCTGAGAATATTACCAGTTCTATTGTACTGGAACTCTGTTCCACACACCTTCTTTAGATAAGATAGAAATGTCTGATGTGAATACATCTTCAATTAACATTGCTGGCAGATAGTGGAAGGCATTGATTGGAAAAACCTTATCATACTAAAAGTGCTTGAGAACTAAAGAAACAATGTGCCTGTCAGACCTCACTATGCTTCCAGTGTAGTCAAAAATAAAAAAGGGACATCATAAAAGTCCAGATGGTGCTACTAGTTCTTTAGGTGTACAGTTAGATATGCACAAAAATATATATGTACAAATGTATATCTACATATATGGGCGTCTGTACAGATATGTGGCTATACATATGCAGATACATAAAAAAATATTGCTGTTCTAATAGGGAATGTAAAATTGAAATGTCTGATATCTTAAATATTTCTTTTTTCTTTTTTTATTTTACCTTCCCTAAATTTATGCATGCCTTAGAAATGAGAATTACTGTCATTAGAGCTGTAATAAGTAGCATATTAGTAAACTTATAATCTTCTCAATGCACAGGCTACCTTCTACTGCACCTGGGCAACAACAAATACATGTCAAAAAAAATGTCAGATGCTGCCCCATTAGAAAAAATATTGAAGTTGTGTTTCCTGAATGAAGTTTCCTGATGCTGAGAAACAAAAAATTAAATTAAATTAAATTAAATTGTGCATTTGCATTAATTGTTGTGAGCTGAGAGCTGACATAAGTCCACTAAGAACAGTTGCCTCTGACCATGAACTGTGTGTGAGTGGTTGCAGCTGTTCTGAGGCTGCAAAAAATTCTCAGTAAAGGCTGAGCTGCTTCATTCTCCTGGCACATGTTAAGGCTGCCTGCCATACAAAAGCAGCGGTAGCAGTACAACCTATCTGACCTGCGGGGACTTGGGAAGACTTGTTACAAAATATGTATATACGTAAGTATTGAAGATTCTATGTTACAGACTCAGACAATCTTTGTAGCCAATAGAAGTTTCTAGAAAGAGGAATAGCAGAGCAAAGTATACAAATATATTTCCCACCAAATCTGGAATCAAGGTAACTTTAAAAGAAAATAAAATCATGTCTCTTATGAATCTAATCTGATATATGGACTTCATTACTTAAATATTTTCAACACATTCATCCTCAGAATAGACATTAGGTGAGACCCTACAACCAGACACCGAAACAGACAGCTACAGGTCGACATAAACTCCATAATGCAAAAATGGAATAAATTAATTCTTCTCGCCTTTCCCTTTCCCCATGTGCTCTAGCTCCTGGGTCACAGCCTCAAGGTAATCCACTTTGATTTCCTCTAACACAACAGGGAAAGTTTTTTGATCTCTTCTTAGTTTGCTGCTCTCTGAAAATGTTCTATTGGTGTCTGCCGAAGTAAATGAACAGAGCAGATGGACAGCTACTGTGATGGGGTGCAGCAACTTCTACGTCATTGCAACTGTCTATGGGTAGTTTGTAGAAGACATTGTATTCTAGGAGTTAGCAATCTTGAGAAAGCCCTGCCTGCTTTATTGGGTCTTGTACGTAGGGCCTGAGCAGACTGTTTGTCAGTATGAGTACCTGGTCTAACTAAACCTGCAGAGTGTTCTGTGCTGGCCTGTGCTGTGCACCAGAAGAAGGCAGGTGGTTCTGTTTGTTATATGAAATAAAAGGCATTATGGCATGGAAAGGAGGAGGAAATGCTCCACAAAGAGGATCTGTGCAGTGCACCATGGGAAAATCTTTCTGAGGTCTGTCTGATGTTGCATGAAAATAGGGTTCTCAGCATCTTAAAAGACTTAAATTTGTTCACCATATATATTCCTCTTTTGATTCTATATTATCAAAGCATCTGTTGTATTAAGCCATTTTTTATTGGGCCTTTCTTATCAAAATCTAGAAAGAACCCTTCACTGTTTTTCTCTTACCTGTACTTGCTCAGCACAGAACAAATGATAAGGGGAAAAACAGGTATTTTGCTGTGCTCGGTTACCTGTGAGGCCGTTACCCTGAATGGAAAATCATGGAATACTTTAATTTACAGTCCCTAAAGCTCTGTGATTTTCTCTGTCTACATGCTAGAAAAAGAGGTTTAAGTTGTTGTTGAGATCTAAAGATCAGCTTTCTGGTAACAAGACTTCTCTATGCAGTAAAATGTCTTCAGCCAAAACAGAAGAGGCATGCAACAAACCCACCAGAGATATTTACAGATATGATTTACAGGTAAGTGGTAAACTCTGTGTTTCTCACTCCCACAGCTCTAAGCACCTGAGGCGGTAATTTTATACGTTCTCAGTTTAGGGTAGCAAAAGAGAAAATCCAGCTTCTGCTTCCCCATCCTTTCTGTATCTCTCTGCTGCGTACTTTCTCCATAGCTGACAGGTTTCTGTGGATCTGTTCAGCAATGACCCAACTGAAAAGAAAAATACTATATTTCTTCTTGCAGGAGTAGCTGGATGGAAGTGGTACAAGAGTCTTGCAGTCACGTGGCTACTGGTTCCATGAAAATCAGAGGTACCTGCTCAGAGGTTAAGGCCTGCTTCCAGGGAGCTGCATGTACATTTTCTCTTGGTACTGATGCTCTAGAAAGTTCGAAGTTATCTAATCAAAGGTTGAGCACTGCATCATGTCCACCTGATCATTCAAAAGTGTCTGGACATGGACACATATTGTCATTAGGTGTGAGACGTCCTGGGTGCAACAAAGTTCCCTGACGAAGTCATGTCCAGCCTATTATGTTATGCCTTTTACTGCAGGTCAATATCGTATCAGTATTGGAGACAAAGACTAAGCTGATGTCTCCTACCAAAGGGTGTTTTCGGATCTGGAAGATGGCTATATCAACCCTTGTTGGATTATGGGACAGGCAATATGTGCAGTGTTGTCTAAGATTAGCTTTACTGGGTCAGCTGCATCTGACAATCAAGTTTTGCAGCTTTTACCTAGGGATGATGTCCACCCCTTTGCAAATCATTTACTCTGGGGATCTCTGATGTTTGCAGACCTCTTAGCTGCTGCTAATAAAAATGGAGAGGGGAACCATAAAACTCTGGGAAGAGAAAAGAAGGAAGGAAATATTCTATTTGGCTTTCTGAAAGGCAAAAATTTATTAGTAGCCTATGCTGAAGAGAAAGCTGATAAAGAAACTCCATCTACTTCAGGTGACTCCTTGGGAAGTGGTAAAGTCTGGCAGTTGCATTTTTCATTTTAGTTCACATTTTCAGCTCCATATCCTGCTGCTTCCCAGTCTTATGCCTCTGGAAATATGATGAGCATGACGATTTTCTTGCACTGCAACCAAAACCCTGTGCACCTGTTGCTCTCTAAAATGTAGCTGTATTGTCTTTTCTGAGATCCTCATTGTTGTAAAAAGGTAAAGATACTAGTGGAAGACAAATCCTTGGAAAATCACAGAAGCTGCTGCAATCGGTGCCCCTTCCTAATCTAGCAAACTGACACATTTCTGCCTTGCCATTGTATCCTACAGGAGAAAAAAACCCAGCTTCTATCTTGTGGCCTATCCTGGAAGATGATGAAGTGTCTTTTCTCTTGGTAGTGTGACAGATATGTCCTGACCCCACTAAATCCCATTCCTTAGCCTTCCTTGTAAGTGGACTGTGCTGTGGTTGAGGAACTTGCCTAGAAGTGGTCAGAAAGCTGGATGAATATTTCCTGTGTCTGAAAGGACACAAGTCAGCAAGCATATTTTTTAATGAGTTGTCCAGCATCTGGGTGACAGGTACCTCAGGACCAGGATGTTTTAGAAAGTGCTGAGGATCATGCAATGCTTACTGTGGTACTTCAGATGTCTGGGGGCAGGCCAGGTGCAAGTGCATCCATACTGTCTGTAAGGATAAGAACCAAGAGTTTTCAAGCTTTTCTTCTGCAGCTGAGCTTCTTCACCCAAAAGGGAAAGCAGCAGACAGTGCCTACATATGCAGATAAGCAGTGTGGACAATCAGCAGAGAGAAGGATCCCTGTGCAAAACTGCAAGCACTTCAAGATGAGAGTATACGCAGTGCCAGTGGGCATGGGGTTTTTTTCTGAGAATGAAGTGAATTGATTTGCAACTTCCCTATAACAATAAATAATGTTCAGCTCTGCAGACTTATTGCAGGTCTTTCTCTGCTTGAGCAGTTGTTTGACAACATGTGAAGAGGACAATGAGTTAATGACCCAATTAAATTGTTTGATATGCTACTCCCACTGAAGTCAGAAAAGCAAGATGAGATGTGTGCTCAAGCCACCAGTAGACATATGCTCTAAAATCAGTGGCAGTGCAACAACATCCAGCTGGAATTTAAAACTGCAGTGGTCAAACTTCAGGGCCACGCTTGTACATAGGTTTCTGGGGGGTTTGGTTTCTCAAGTGCAGACTTTGTAGATGTTTAGTTCATAGAAAATCCTCCAGATCCACAGCTTAGTATGAGAGGATGACAAGAGATAATTTCCAGCTCACTCACATCACCACACTCAGCCTCAGCACAGAGCCATTTCTCACATCTTGTGTTTATACCATCATGAATGCCATGTTCCACTAGCAACGGGGAAGTTTACTCCTCCTCCTCTGTACTAATACATTGAATATTACTACAGAGAATGACTAGCAATGCTCTCGGTCACTTCCAAACTGATGACATAAAGAACGCAGTAAGAATTTTACAATTTCTTCTACATCTATCTGACAAAGAGCGGTCAGCTCTTCACCATGTCTGACACTAAATAGAAAGATGAAAATGAAGCATGATAAAGATTGCATTTTTTTGGCACTGTGATCCTGGAACAGATTACTGCTAGATAATTAGACCACAAGCCTCCCCACAGCAGGTACTCCTGCTTTATAACCACCTGGATTATTTGTTAAGCACCCAGAGCTATTTGTGCTTTAAGAACAAATTAATTATCATGAATCAATGAACAGTACCCTATATACACTAATGACCACTCTGGTTCATCAAGCAAACCTATTCAGAAACTTCATGAATAATATTCTTCCTGGAGTCAGTGCAATATTAATTTACAAGTTTGTAATCTTGTTTTCTTTCTCAGTTTATTTTTAACATATTTTAGCATGGACAATCGCTGCCTGGTTTGCGAGGAACAGAGAGGTTCAGTGATTATATTAATCTTTTTCTGTACCTATATTACAGGTTTGGCCAGTTGAGTTACCTGCTAATGTTTATGTTTCAGACTTGATTATTTCTTTTTAAAGCTGAACATTAATCATAAATAGGAAATTACAAAATCAATACCTTTCAACATGAATTTTTAGTGAAAGAATAATGTTTTCCAGGGTTTATGAAACCAATACTTGAAAATACTTTCTTGAACTCCGTTTAACCCTCAGGATCTTGGGACTAAACTGAAAACAATATGACCTGAAAGTAAATAAACTTTGTACTTTCTATTCAGGCTATGTATTTGTGGAACAGTTTTTTGTTTAGATACAGTTGGTTGAACAAATCATCAGTGGCTGAAATGACTCAGAGCTACCTGATTAGAGAGCCGAACAAACCAATCTGAGGAGTGCAGCACGAACAAACGTGTGTGACATATTTCATTGTCTCCCCAAAGAAACACAAAACAGTTGCTCTCTATTTTAATAGATATACCTGCTATGCTGCTGCTAGCTTGAGTCAGTGAGTTCAGCTAGG
>NW_009730246.1:48757-53230 GCF_000703405.1 Apaloderma vittatum
GAATTCTGCAATGAACTCACTTTAAAATTATGTCTTCACAGAGCAAAAACCCCACACGAGGGATTTAGTTGGGAGTGTGATTTTGCATTGTTTTTCTCTGGAAGAGAATATTCTGGGGAGCATTTGTTGAATAGAAAAAAAAGACAAGCTAAGTCTTTCTTCTTCTGTTTAGAATTGTATTGCCAATAGAAATGACAAAACTGGTCCCCACAAAAGAATGTTTAGAACTGTAGTCTGCTGTTTTCTGAGAAGAGGTAGGCAACAAGGAGGAAACAGAAAATTCTAAGCAATTGGCTGATGACTGTATTGCATAGCTCAAGAAAGAGTTGGTACATCTTTGCTTGAGGAGCCTCTTCTGATGAAGCATAAGGGTACGACACCTACATTGCAACTTCAGCGGACAGAACAACTTCTAATCATGAAAATATCTGCCAGCAGGATATTAGCATGAGAATTCACCCTGAAAACAAAATCTTGTATGAACCCACTTCAAAATCTGTGGACAAACTCATTTAGTTATCACAGCCTTTTGCCTTCCTTCTGTGCAACCCAAAAGCCATCAAGGCAGCATCCTTTCCAGAGGATGCTAGAGAGACAGAGACATGAAGGGGATCTTCAGCAAAAGGTCTGCTTCCTCATACCAGTAAAGCATTCTGTTAAAGAATGGTGACAAACAGATGGCAGGTTTAGAAACTAGTTGTTTGCTTCCCCAGAGCGTGAACAAAAACTGGTCCAGCAAAAGGCATTTTGTCACAGTCTGCAATGCATTTGTGACAGCTGGTGACAGATTCACTTTGAAAATCACATTTTGAAAAGACACAACTTTGCGGGCTTCTCTTAAATCTCTGGCACATAGGGTCTGCCATCAAGACAGACATCATAACTTTTGTCTCACAGCCTTATTTTTACCAGAGCAGGTATATTCCATGGGGTGTCCAGTCTCCCACACACTGGTTGACTTAACAATTAGTGTCTATCTGCCAGACAGTCCAAGATCCACAGCGATTTTATTGGAAGTACTTTAAGATATTTTTTTAATTAGGTTACTGAGCATAACTGAGCTCTGAGCACAGGGCTCTGTGTGTAATCTTTGTTTAAGTGTTTGACACAGTGTATCTGCTTACTCAGCCAAGGCAATCAGCAGTTTATTTTGAAGATCACTGTACAACCAGATCTACTGGGCTGGACCACTTACTAGACAGATGAAAAAAAAGTCAAGTCAGAATTTCAGTTGCAGATTGCCATAGGATGTTTCAGGGAAATGGTGATAATTATACAGTAGCAGACAGATGTCTTCTCTTAAATCTGGGCAAGAGGATGACATAATGAGAAATATCAGGTAGTCATATAATCTTTTTTGGACAGCAGATACTTGCAAGGATAAGGATTCTTTCTCTACCTAAGTGTAGATTCTTAGACAAATAATTTAATTTTTCAAAATCTTAATTTTATTCTCTTCCTTGACACTTATAGATGACAAGAAACAGTGCAAACGAAAAGCTCCCAGAAGTAGCTAGAGCTAAACATTTCAGAATTCAGATTTTAAAACCATTTTCCATGATCACTTTTGGAACCCAATTATTATTTTGTATTACTCAAGAACACTCTTTTTTCTTTTGAAAAATGACAATAGACTCACAGGAAATAACAACTGTTCCTGTTTTAAGAAAAAGAAAAGGTAGATATCTAATATTTGTATATGAGGACTGTTTTTTTTCTAATCAAGCAGCATTACTAAAAAGACAAGAATTTAAATGCCTGACTGGAATACAAAACACTTGTTAAAGCCAGACCAGTAAAAATAAGCCTGTGCTGAAGGCTTATTTGTTCTCTTCTGCTGCCAGACCAAGGTCCCTCTCGTGAGCTTACTCAAACAGCCTGGAGTGGCCACTCAGCACATGACCTGTCAGGGTCCACCTTGAGAGATGTTACCTCCCACTCCCCTAAAATTCTTCTTAGCTTTTCTAATAGACACTAATACAAATAAAACAATTATCAACAGTGGTCACGTTTGTCATGCATCCATTCTACAGTTTTCTGATAAGAGACAAGTAAGCATATCTTTTATCTTCTGCTGATTTCCCTGCTCAGAATGTGCCAGCTAGTCCTGCAATGAGCCCTTTCAACCAGGCAGCTTGATGGTTTTATGATGACATATATTTTTACCCAAGGTCAAGGAAAGTCTGTAATGAGCAGAAATTGTGCATGGCCATACAAATATTTTCTTAGAGAAAAACTTTTAATAAACTGCCTCTTTCATGTACATAATCATCAGGTGCATTCACAGGTATTTTACCTGATAGGAGAAATCAAAGGTGTGTTTTTATATAACTTTGGAAACCACCTCACCAGAACTGAGATTTCTTAGGAAGGAGCAGACAGTGGCTACCTGCTATTTACTGAAGACTGTGATACTGCAAGCTTGAAAAAATTTGGTTTTATCACAGTGCAGATTTACCCGAACTGAAATTACATGCTTATCTATCTTTCCTGTATTTGTTATCCATTGCCTTCCATACCTATGCAGAAAACAAATCTTAACATCGTCCCTCGTATCCCTTACTTAATAGCATCTTACTGCTAAAGCTTATCCACTTGATTTCTCTATTTCCTCCCTGAAGTTTTTTTTCTCCCTGTTAAACCCTGCAAGGAGTCAAACTCATTGTGGTAGAGGAATATAGTCTAAAGCATTAAACTAAAACGCTAAGCTAAGTCAAAACCAATGTTACAGTATTGGTGGAAGAGCCTGTACAATGTATTCTAAACTACTTCTAAGTCCTAAAATAACGTTGAATGCAGGCATGGAAATTCAGATGGACATTTTAAAACAAATAGAGAAGAATTTTCTCCAGAAGAGAGAAGAAAAATAACCTTCCTTCCCATCTTTCAATTGCGACCTGAAACTGAACCAAGATCCCTTGGTTGTTAGAAAATCTGGGATCCTTCTAGATCTTATATGCAAGTCAAGAGCCACATTTTTGTTTTCTTTGGCTCCTATGCAATTCCAAATGTTTTCACTCCTGGTGGCCATTTCTATCAATCAGTTATGCTGTTGCTAGTTTTGCTCAAGAAAAGCATCTCTGCTTACAATGCAAAGACGTCATAGAATTACTGGTTACTTTTTTTGGATCTTTGTTTATGCACTGGTTTATTTGCATGATGATGGTGTATTTATTTCTCAAACTAAGTATATTGGTCAAAATGTAAGTCATAGGAATGTAGAAAATGCTTCTCCATAATTCAAAGTATACGAAGCCCACACAGCAGAATTTATTTTGTTTACTTTTCCCCAGAAGAATACAGCATAAACTGTACAAATATATAGATGTATTAGAGTTCATGCTGCAGTCCTTATCTATAAATGGGAGTTCTATCTTGTCTCTGAGCAGGTAGTCTTAGAAGGAAAGGGCAAGAAACAACTTTTACTTTGGTTTTATGCAAAATCTAGCATGTTAGGTCCTTAACACTGTTTGAATTTTCTTAGATTCATGCTACTTGAAGTAATGTTAAAATATTAATTTTTAACTGCTCATTTTCTTCAAATGGTCTTTGATACTTCTACTGAAAAAAGACAACATTTACAGAACACACAGAAGTATAGAAAACACACTGGCATTGTCATGCATGTTTTAGTAATTTATGTTCAATGAATATACAGTCAGGTAAACAAAAGCAAGGAGAGGAAAACATTGAAGTAAAAGTCTGCTCTTAAATCAGGACTTTGGTTACTGAATCAATTCATAATACATATTTGGAGATCCTTATATCTCAAGAGCAAATTGAATTTCATCTGATTTTATCTCAAGTTCTATTATCAATTTCTTATAAGTAAAAATGTATGAAAAGGAAATACCTCTTTTTGTTGCTGCATCAGATGTTTGCATATTCAACAGTGCAGTGCCAGTATAGCTTTATGAATCTTGGCTATGACAATTTTGTTAGTTGATCTCAGACCCTTTATTTAAATTACAAACACCAGAAAAAGAATGCTGCCTAGTTAAAATTGACAAACTAAAATGAAGGAGAAGGAATGAAAACAGAGAGCACTATTAGAATAACAAATGTCTTACTGAACAAAAGAAGTCTTGTATTTTTTTGGTTTTTTTCTGATTTCCTTCAGGTTGTGGAGTGATAATGCAAATGATTAAATCCAATAGGCATGTATTTAGCTAATTTGGGAGATAAGAACCCTTAGAAACAAGCCAATTGTGAATTTCAATGATCATACTGCTTCCATGAGCCCAAGGAGTCTCCATGTTTCAATGACTCCATGTTTCAATGACTCCATGTTTCAATGACTCCATGTTTCAATTACTGCTATAAAAGATGCAATAAGACATATATATTCCCTGAGTTTTTTCCCAATTCCTAATTCCAAGTGGATGGTTTACATCCAGAAACTAGATGGTTTACATCTCTATATATTATTTTTTGCATTTATTTTTATACTGCTTGCTTATTCTGATAGGCCCA
>NW_009730246.1:53250-83553 GCF_000703405.1 Apaloderma vittatum
CTTTCCTGACGAAGAATTTGGAAGAGGTGGCAAAGTAAATTTCTTTGAAATTTTCCTGAAGAGTCAAAGGACAATTCAGCACACCTTCAACCAGCAGGTAAAAGTAGGGGATCTAAAACGCTCAGTGTCTCTTCTGAAACACATTGTAGTCCTACTATGAAGTATTTGCTCTGTTCCTAGCTTCCTTTGTTAACCAATAACCACATGGCTGAAGAAAAAAACATGACCTGAAGGGATGCAACACCTCTTTTTCAAATATCTTTTGGTCCAGACTGCTGACTGCATCACAGTGAAACCACTAGGAACTCATAGAGAACACTCCCCTGCTCCCTCCCCTAGAATAAGGAGTCCTAAATAATACTGAGATTCCTTACAGAAGGCTGCCAGTGGTGCAAGAGAACTTCTTTTCAGAGATTTTAATAAGGCACATTCAAAGTTCCACATTTTGTGGGGTTTTTTTTCAAAAAATAAACCATAAACCAAAAAAATAAACCAAGTTGTCCGGTTTGCCTAAGTTAAAAACCATGAGACCACACAAAAAAACCAGACCTAGTTCTTACTCATACGTATTTGTTTTTCAAAACAAAATCATAACCAAACTCTTTGAATTGCTTCTGCGGCATATGCAGTCATTTTCTTCTCTGGAATTCCATATTTATTTCTGTTTAAATGCTTCTGTTTAATCCTTTTCCCACTGTCATAACAGCCCTGAAAAAAAGACAAAACTGGAATGTTTATGTGAAAAAAAATAAACATACAAAACCCACATGCAGTTATGCTCTATTATAAAACATCAGGGAAAATGGTATTTAAATTTTTTTTTAAAAAAAGGAAGATCCAACAAGACTGGTAATCTGTCTTGTTATCAAACAACTCTTTGAGTAGCAGCAAAATCTTTCCTCCTCTGGCCAGCTTTTTGCTAAAAGAATAGGTGTTCATAGCCACTCTTCTAAGGAAAGTGCAGAGACGAAAGGACCACAGCATGACCAGTGTGAGAGGCAATAGAAATTCTAGCTCATCCCACAGATGACAACAACTTTATCCTAACCTCTCCCATAGCCTCTTGGCTGTGTTCCTATTATTTGCATTCACACCAGTGCCTGTGATGCATGTTCTACCGCTGATACCCTCAAAAGGATGGGAAAATCTTGAGTCTTGTCAGTGTTAAAGCCTTCATCAAATACGATTGGAATTTACTTCTACTGGTTCTCAGTTGCCTTCGTGTGAATTACTCTTACTGAAGCTCTATTCACTTTCACAGAAGATTAAAAAAAAAAAAAAAAGAAGAATAAATATTTGAAAAGTCTTGAAGATTGTTTCTTCAGAGGGCAGGGAAGAAAGGGCAGAAGGGAGGGAGCTTTATATGTAGATGATGTGTGTCGACCCACGCCCCAAGAAAATGGACACACCTAAAAAAAATGGTACCCTGCAAACAAAAGGTGTAATACCAGCACACAGGTAAACCTAATATGGGGCTGCTCAGCCCACCATGGACTATGAAAAGAGAATTTGCCTCCCTCTGGTTGCATCAGTGTAAATCAGGATTGTGTGTTAGTAGAAAGATGCTCCATTATGTATCTGGCACTATCAGTAGAGAGAGTGGAGAAAGCTATTTATTTATATAACGTGGTGTTGAACAGAGACAATTAGTTCTAAGGTGTGATACATTGGGTCCACTATAGTATAATTTTAGCACTATACTGCTGCTACCTGCATACGGTAGGAAACTTTTGCTCCCACAGAGTTTTAATTAGTAGACTAGAGTTTACATTAGCAGCATTATTCACTCACAGCTCCTGTTTTCCATTTGTTATGTCATGCCTTTTGGGAAGGCACCACAGTTATCAAGTTTGTGGGTCAGATGTTCTTAATTTTTTCTAAATGTATTTCACAAATCTTATTGAAATGCTTTGTCAAAGAGTGCCAGGAATATTCTGTGAATGATGGATGAACATATCGAATTAGATGTGAGGTTTGAATTTCCCTTTGATAAGCAATGGGCTGAAAATCCATTAGTTGGTGTTTTTATGTCTACCTGCTGCAGCTGCTCTGGCGCAAGATTCTTATGAAAGACAAAATGCATACACATGAGAAGTACTAGCCCTTAGAAAATCACAGGACTGAAAATACAACAACATCTGGGCCAACTCAAGAGGCTTAGCTGTTGCAGGACAGAGATAAGGGTATGGGAGGCCATACCAACGCTAAAACAGTGCTGACATGACTGTCATATGCCTTATCATGGAGGAAAATGCTTAGATTACACCATGACTTGTTGCAGGTGGAGGAGTCTACTGCTGTTTCATAAGCCACAGCTGCCTACAATCAGACTTGCCTGTGCAATAGTTGAGTTCCTCAGTTCCAAAATTTCCCTCTGCAGCTGGTGACTACCTGCCACAAGCTGGGGCTGGTCATGACTCAGTCCCTGACAGAGTGCCACGGGTCACTCACTAACTGACAGAGAATCACTTGCACGTGTGGCCAACAGATGGTGTCTGCCAAGTCCAAAGGGACATCTCACCAGCTTTCCAGTATCAAAAGGATGATAGTTTTTTCCTGAATTCTTAAATATGTGAGATCAAAAGCACAGAGAAGGAAATCTGGGCTTCTGTCCAATAGTGCTACATTTGGCTTTGGCTCACAAGGTGTATTCAAGCAGGGAAACTGATTGTCATTTTATTTTCATCGTTCACTTCTTAGTACAGTTCAGTTTGGTTTCTTTTTGAAGACCTTAATACTTCACTAAGCTAAGTCCAATATGACTGTTTCTGCATGAAAATTAATTGCTGTGTAAATTTGGTCTGGAGTGACTTCATAAGACATTATCATGGAATGGATTTGGCTCAGAAGATTTTTATTAGCTTGTTTTGTTGTTTTTCTAAAGGGACACAGAATCCCCCTGCTGTTTTCTAAACTCTGATGTCCTTGTTAGATCATCGTGTAGTAACTGTTCTTTCTAAGGGTGTTAATTATGCTAAAGCAAGTCAATGTATTGCATCAGCTGCTGGAAATATGACAGAATTCCAACAAATAAGTAGTAACTTCAGTTGGATCCTGTTCAACATTTCCCCTTGATAGGGGTAACCTTTCAAGTTCTGATATGGTACCTTTGGATGCTTTGAAAAGCAGTGTTAGATGCTCTAGTGTTCCACAAACACCACTATTTCTCTCCCATTTACAAGCAGCCTTTTAAAAGGAAGAAGAACAGTGTTATCTCGGCTCATCCATTAGTCTTCTGCTGTGAAACAAACAGTTGTGTCAGAACTAAACTTCAAGTACCCACTTGCTGGATAGACAGAGCTGCGGTAACCCAAATTCTCAATACTGAACATCCATGTTGGCAGTATTAAGGAAATAGGGAATTATTTTTGAGGTGATAGTTTATGATACCGCAACACAGATACGACACACAATTTTAAAGGCACAGAATGTAGAAGAGAGACTTGCAACGGAGGCTTAACTCAGGAGTATGAAAGGCATTTATCACTGACCTGTAAAAGGAGGAGAGAAACTGAGATCACAACCTTTGCTAACACAAACCTTCCTAACACTGGAAAGTTGATGCACATTTCTAGAAAGCAAAAATAACCCTGATTTTGTTCACTCTCTCTCCTTACTGATGACAGGAGCATACTAGCTTTTTGCTGTTTTGATCTCACAACACTTAGCCTATAAACTGTCAGATAATGATTAATATTTTCCACATTTGTAATACATATGTGGCTTGGAGGTCTTTTTATGTAGCAATTAATCTTTTTCTTATATGTGTTTCATAATTGTTAAAATGTACAATGCAAACAAAATGTCTTATTCTACAAAACGTGCTACTATAAATTTCAGTGAGTGGAATTAATTCTCTAGAGGGGGATAGGCCATATGAAAAAAATAAAAGCTCAGATTTAGTGTCAAATTTAGTGTTGCATTGTAAATCTCAAAATTCAAGCTCAGCTGTAATTCAAGCTCCAGATCATTAACAAATAGCTGCTTGTGGACAGACTGAACCAAAAAAAATGTGTTTATTTGAAGCATATTTTCTGAAAAGGCCATCTAGGCTTAGGCTGAAGCCATGATTGAGTCAAACGAGCTGTCAGTAAACCTGAGTTGTTTGGTTTAAAGCCAATCCAAACAATAATCCCATTCCAGTAAGTGGTTCTGTTTCAAAAAATAATGTTTTCCTTAAGATGTGCTTTAAGGAAATCTGCTTTCCCTAAGCAGAAAGATGTAATGTTCTTCTTTTTTTTGGTGTACCAAAACTTCATTTGCCAAATTCCATTCATTACTCACATCTAATTTTGGTTTATTAATGACTAGGTAGTGAGCACAAAATTAGATAGTCTTATGAAACACACAGATAAGAAGATAATGTGCTCTTTGGCTGAAGTTAAACAGAGATTATATTCACAAAGAATATAGTGAAATAGTCCCAACCATCCAGACCGATCTGAACATACTGCTGAAAAAATAAAACTAACAGTGTCCCTATAACCATTGGAACAAAATATACTGTCCTGAATGAAGAAATGAAGGGCATAACTATCTATATGGTTAAATGGAAATAGGCATCACAATGTTAACTTTGGCAGACTATGCATATCACATTTTGAATATAACCAGATTTCATTAGCAGAGACTAACATCAAAGGATTGTTTGAATACATTGATTTCTGTCATAAATAACTCTCAGCAATCCTATAGTTGAATGAAAAAGGGCAGCTCATTAAGTAAATGCTTATAGTGAGTGTGAAAGGAGAGAATACTTTCAAATGAGTTTACCACTATATCTGCGGCACATCCATCAAAGAAGGAGAAACTAAT
The DNA here is from genome assembly GCF_000703405.1 of Apaloderma vittatum. NCBI lineage: Eukaryota > Metazoa > Chordata > Aves > Trogoniformes > Trogonidae > Apaloderma > Apaloderma vittatum. The sequence continues at coordinate 58,066 of NW_009730246.1, forward strand.
CCTATATAAGGCATTTTATGTTCTTTGATTCATGGTGTAATCATCTGGGGCCACGCAAAACACAGAAGGGTTGCAGGAGAGCACAGAGGGTAGAGAATTTGTATTTTAAAAGAAAAAAGGGAGAAAAAAGTGTTTTTTTCAGCTAAGCTTTCTTTGCTGCATTTCATGTTAACATGTCTTCCAACAATAAGGCTCCCATAGCCATCCTATAATTGCCCAAATCTATGCACATCTTGTTCTCCAGTTCCAGCAACATTTTAAGACAAAGCATTTTGGTCAGAGTTTCAGCTCCTGATTCTTATTAAAATAACATCACTCACCATCTCTGGGGAATAAACAGACTGGTTCTTTAATTTGTTAAAAGAAATTTTGTTTTACTAAAGTTACAGGACTGGGCTCAGAGCTTCCAATCAGATCGCTTGCCAAGTGATAAGAGGGCAGCACAGGGCAACATACTCTGTCCCAGGTACCAGAAGGATGATGACTGAGCTTTGTTAGAGCCAAATGATTTCCTGTAGAGTCCAGCTTTGTTTACCTTTATCCTTACCATAACCCAAAAGGCTTTGTGAATTCTTCCGCATAGTACTGTGTCATCAGAAAATAGCGTCATGGATTAGGAACTGGATAAAAGTAAGACCAAAATCAACACAAACAGAATTAATTTCCACCCCTTTGACTAGGGAAATCTTCTGGGTCTCTTGGCTTTGCTGGTACAAATTTGAATCATAGAATCATAGAGCTGTTTCAGTTGGAAAATATTTTTAAGACCACTGAGCGCAACCATTAACCTAACACTGCCAAGCCCGTCACTAAACCATGTCCCTAAGTACCTCATCTAGACATTTTTTAAATATATACAGGGATGGTGAGCCCATCACTTCCCTGGGCAGCCTGTTCCAGGGCTTAATAACTCTTTCACAAAAGAAATTTTTCCTAATGTCCAATCTAAACCTCCACTGGCACCTCTTGTGTTTTCACTTGTTACTTGGGAGAAGAGATCATCACCCACCTCACTACAACCTCCTTTCAGGCAGTTGTAGAGAGCAATATGATCTCCCCTCAGCTCCTTTTCTATAGGCTAAACAACTCCAGTTCCCTCAGCTAGTCCTCATGAGACTTGTTTTCTAGACCCTTCATCAACTTCATTGCCCTTCTTTGGACACACTCCAGAACATCAGTGTCTTTCTTGTAGTGAGAGGGGGAAATTAATCCATTACATTTTCCTGATTATAATTAAACAATAAGATGGCAAAATAGGCATGCAGTATGAAAGCATCATGCAAAGTCTGTGCAAGCTCAAAGAACTTCTCAAATATAGCACAAAAATATGACACCCATGCTTAAATCAAAGGAAAAAACCACAGTTAGCCTTACTCATTGATGTTTTTTCTTTATTTAACACTATCCCTGTGGACAAGCAATTGAACTTCAGAATCATGAAACACGGAATTCTTGCCATTGCTATTTAAATGGTAGCCCTAATTCATATAATAAAAAAGCCTCTTACTCAAGAACAATGTTTATTTCCTTTTCAATTGATCCAAGTGGTCTAAGAGAAGTAGAGGTTAATGGTAGAGAAAGCTTTTAAGAGACTCATTCTGTAATGAGAATGGAGGCATGAAACCATTCAAATATTCATGGTTCTCCAGGAACGCCCGTATTTCCCCGTGTGTTCTCTTGCTTGTACTCCGTCTCTGGTTTTGCTTCAGACATCAATTCCCTAATATTAGACCCCAGACTAGATTTATAATTCAATTTACAGTACCTACATTGTCACTTCTATCATGATTCTCTGGTGTTAATGAGGAAGTGTGTTCAGGAGATCATTTTCCCTACGGGTAAATTCTGTTGTATTTCTGGTGTAAAAGAACACATGTAAATGAAGGGATGTTGCATCACTACAAGTCAAGAGAGATAGATGGTTTTTGCCACCAGTTGGAATATAGACTTAACTCAAGTATGCCAGAAGAGAAGAGATATACAAAAAGAGAATACAAGTTGTAACTCACATTCTCTAACAGAATAAGCAAATTATCTCATAGGACACCAGTACCAAAAACTTAGAGAGTGACTCCACTGCAAGGACCAGGAGATATTCCCAGCCCTATTCCCCAGACCCCACCACTTCACATGAACATGCCATGAGTGACAAATGGAAGTATAACTCGTCCAAACTGGCAAATGGATAACACAACTCCTTTGAGAAAAGGCCTAGAGGACTTCTTTCCAATTCATCTTTCTAAAGAAGAAAAAAAGAAAGAGTGACAGAAAGAGTTTTAACAAGAAGATTGAGGATCTGGACAAAAGGTGGTATCTGAGGTTTGTTATAAGGATTTAAAAGACAGCTGTAAATCATTCTTAAATTATCTTTATATCCCGCCTTGTGTGTTATAAAAACAAAGCCTGGAGTCCAAAGTAAACTGTGTCCAAAGTAAACTGTGTGAACAGTGTGACTAGTAAAAGGGAGTCATATTCCTTCTCTAGGGAAGCAGGCAGTCCGAAATTAAGGTCTCCAGAAACAGTTTGGGGACAACATTAAGGGAGCTCCATCACATCCACAGGTTGAAAGGGAGAGGAAGTCTTTCAACACATAGACACATCTCTAGTCTGCAACAGAGAACAGTGATGAAATTTTATTTTATGAACTGCAAAACTTCTGGAAAATAAAACAAATTCAACCTGATACTTGATATTTTACAGGAAGCCAGTAGGACAGTGATGATTAGATTTGCTCTCCATTAGGCAAAAATAAACTGCAGTCCCCAGTTCTGGATACACTGGAGTTCGCTGTACATGTTGCAAACCAGCAATGGCAACTGACCTAAGTTTTTTGGAATGATCAAATCAAAAAAAAAAAAAAAAGAGAAAGAAAAAAATAATACTGATTTGTGTTCTTGTAGCAAATCACACTTCTTGAACCCCTCTCTACATTGCTTAGGACTATTTACTACTGGGAAGAGACATCAGATGACATGTCAGTCTTAAGGATGAAGAGCGCTGAGACTTTAGTTTGGCAATCTACAGCTATGGGAAGTGGGAAAACTGAAAAGTTTGCTACTTTGGCTGAGGTTGCACCAAAAGTTTAGTGTTCATTCCACAGAGAGCAGTATGGCCTCTGTTTTGAAGCTGCTACTGCACTGTGTGTATAATTCCATCATATGGTTCTAGTGCCATTGAAGCACATGTCTTGTGAGGAAGACTGAGGGAAATGAGATCATTAGACTGGAGAAGGTTTTGGGGAGATAAAATAGCAGTCTGCTAGTACATACAAGGAGATTATAAAAAAAGGGAACCAAGCTTTTTACCAAGGTGCACGGAAGACTAAGAGATAATGGCTATAAATTGGCACAGTGTTAATTACGTCTAGCTAGAATGAAGAAAAAAATCACTATGAGGATAATTAAGCACTGGAACAAGGTCCAGAGTGATTGTGAGATCTATTTCTTTGGAAGTTTATAAGACCTGTCTGGATGCACCCATAAGCAACCTAGTCTGAATTCAGTGTTGACTCTGCTTTGATCAGGCTATTGGACTAGAAAACTCATGAGGTCCTTTCCAGCCTAAAAGGTTCTATGATTCCACAAATTATTTGCCCAGATTTCATTACCTTGTCAGAGGAGTTTAGAAAAAACTTGTGAAAGGTCTCAGAAGGAGTTCTGCTGGAGAATTGGATATTAGAGAGTTATTTCCTTGGAGTTGAAGCCCATCCACAAGTTAGTATATTTATCCTCAGTATTTTGATAGGAATTTCAAAGTTCAGACACATTTACTGGAATAGGAAGTGTGTTGCATGAAAATTTTGGTCTTTGCTGTCTGCTTTGGACTGCAAAATATTATTTGTTTATTACAGGGTAGCATTTTTTAAGTTACTGTAAATTTATTTGAGAACAGGCTAGTTCAAATTGTGGGAGGATGAGGTCATCAATTCACAGCAAATATTTTGTCTTACAAGATATTAATTGTTCTTCTACTTTTGTCTGACTAAAAGATCACCCACATAAAGGCTAACAGGAGTCAGGATGGAGGTGCAAAGGGTTTGCAACCCTCTTCTTTCTCTAAGTCATCTGTTTCCATCATGTTTGTTTGGGATTTTTTAGTTCTTCATTTGATAACAACGATTTAGAAAGGTCATGAAGTTTCAGTACTTTGTAGCATTTTGGGGGGCCATTTAGCTCAGCTGGTTAAAGCGTGGTGGTGATAACACTAAGGTTATGGGTTCGATCTCTGTTCAGTCTCCATGTGTTGCCTGATCTAGTTGAGAGGCATCCCTGCCCATGACAGGGAGGCTGGATTAAATGATCTCTAAGGTCCCTTCCAGCCTAAGCCATTCTATGATTCTATGATTTCGAGGGGTAATCAACATAATTCATTCCTCAGAGAGACAATCAGACAGCTTTCACGTTTTAGTGTAATTCTCATCATGCCCTACGTTTACAGTTGTATTCCAGGAGTTGGAAAATGTATATTTTGTCATGAATGCCACAGAGTAGTACACCTTTAACTCCAGCATTTCCCATTTGAAGAAATGACCAATAAACTCAAGTGATGTCCAAAGGGAAAGTTTAGATTAAATATCTTGGCAGATGAATGAGCCAAAAAAGAAGATATTTTTTTCTGACCGCAGTTAATGCAGTGTTTCAGTATTCCTTTTGTTATGTCATTTTCTAGGCAATGCAATTTATTAAGCTCTCCATTTTGAAATCCAGGAGGACTGACAGATTTTAATGGTACTTTCAAGTGTAATTGCTTCTCTGATTATACTGCCATATTCTTAGCTCAAATTTCCAAATCAACCTGCTGCCCACTTTTTCCATCCTGAACTACTTTTCTTTCTCCTATTTGCAGTAAAGTCTTGTCAGGTGTGTCAGATGGAATTGTTATCTATGACACTGCCAAATTTTGTTCAGCTTTTTATATTTTATATAATTGTATTCTACTGGGAATATTGACTTGAAATAATACAATGTCATACCAAGATGCATTTAAAGTTAATGTCATATCTGCCTGTGTTTTCAGTTAGAGAAATTCCTCTTTTCTAATCTTTTTTATTAGCATTGAGCCATTTTTACCAAACCCATTCTAATTTCAATTTTCCTGCATGAGCTGTAATCCCGCTTTCCTAGTAGCACAGTTAGGCACTTCTTCTTTGCTTTGGTGATTCTTCTTTGAAGCCTTTGACAGCACTAGCATTACTATTTTTCATTTAGCATAAATCTCATATGTGTTGATAAGCATTTTGGTAACAGTGATTTTTCAGGCAAATCTTCCCTGTCGTTGCAGACTTGTCTCCAGCTACATATTTTGAATACTCTTTACAATAACAGTAGTTTCAGGTACATTCAGTAAGTGCAGATCAGGCAAAAATGACTGGAGCTCTTCTGCTATTACAAATATTTCAGTAAGATCTAGCTCCACTATGTAATGTGGAGGCTATGCCCACTACACTAAAAGTGGACTAAACACCTCTTGTCCAGTGGAGGACAAGGTGGTATGGAAGCTCTTCCCTGCTTTCTTCACTAATGACAATGCAGACACAAATTCGTTAGTCACAATGCAGGTTTCTTCCATTTATTCTGGGGACACCATCAAAAGTTGTGGTAAGGAGGAAGCATATCCTTCTATGACTGTGAGTATTCACATGTTCATACAGAGAAAAATCTTTCCAGTGCTCAAAACCTGTGTTTCTAACTGAAAACTGAAATGGTATTTTACTACTGCCTTGCATGTATTCACTTTACACTTTCTTGTTAATTACAATATGACCTCAGTTAACTTGGGAATCCTTGTTCATTATTTGTTCCCTTTGATTTCATACGTAGCACACCTTTCTATGCCGATTCTCCTGGATTTCATTTTGTGATTGAAAGCCACCTCTGAGAACTACAGAAAGTATACACAAAATGTAACTATTAACATTAAAGAGTCAGCTCACCAGAAGGGGAAAGACTCATCAGGCAAATGGCACACAGCACTGGCAGAGAAGGAACCTGTTTATATCAGAAAACTGCTGGAGAGACTTCTGGAAGATAAATGTCCCACTTGATAGGCAAGTCTTGTAGACACAGCTGTACAGAAAATACATGTCCTTAAGAGAGCTCAAATATTGATGCATAGAGGTAAAACCCATTACGCAACACTGACATCTAAGGAGGAAGCACTGGCAGAAAGAGAACCTACAAAAGATACAGAGCTTAAGAGCCATATTGACTAAGAGCATACCCATTCAGGGTACAGCGAGGGAACTCTATAACTACAGATAACTATCAGGACAAAGATGGTTGTCAAAAAACATCCATTTAGAAATACATCGTATACTCAGAACTCAGACTGTTGAAGGGGAATGTGTATGAGCGACACCTGTTTTCGTTTCTACTGATCCTCACCATTAGGAAGAAAGAAATAAGCAAGCGTAAAACCATTTAAAAACAAAAGAAGCAGAGATTCATCATCCCGATGAGGAATAATAAATCCTTTTGATGCTATATGAACTTATAACGTGAGATTTGTTGCTGCTATGTACAGCGCAACCAGCCACAACCCAGAAGTTCATTTGCGGTACAGATGAGCAAACGTAGCAGCACATTGCATTGCTCGACAGCTGCTCATCCTCAGGGCAGATGTGGCTATGGGTAACACAGACTGGAACATCCTTCCAGTTATGTCTTTTTATTTTTAGCAGTGCAAGATAGTTCACTTTATCATTCAAATCAAAGAGAACATGCTGCGATGAGGAAGAGAATGCTTTCATCTCAGCCATTGGTCACTTCATAAAACTAACAGGGTCTTTTGAGCTTCTCAGTCACTTTGGATTCCCCTCCTGACCCCCAGATATATGGCATGAAAAGAAATAAGTTCTTGTCTGAAGACAATTTTTTTTCATATTCTAGAAGTATCTCATTGCCGTTGCCTCTTTTAAAGCCATTAAGGCATTAGAATGGCTCTTTCCAAGCTAATGAGGGTCTACCTTAAGTATTAACTGTCAAGTGCTCCCAGGTGACCATGACATTAAGCCATACTGTCCTGAGGTTAGCAGGATATATTCTCTCCCATCCCACTCCAAACAATAAAATGCTTGAAAACATGGTAAAGGTTCAAAGACCGAAAAGAAATACATTTCTCTAAGTGAAATGTTTTCATAATCAACTCAATTTCTTCATCGAAGAAAGCTCTGCTCAAATAACCAGATTTGTTTGTGCACTTGCTTTTACTAGAGCCTTTAACATGTATACTAGAGCAAGGAGACTTGAAATTCAATAAAATGTCTGATGCCTCATTGATGTACCTTGGGGAAAGAGAGAAAATTTCCATATTTGGCATTCTCCTCTTGTAACAAATGAAAGTACTGAAATTGAAGGACTGTAGGTTCAAAAGAAGATGTGGAAATGAATTATCAACCAGCAATCTGAGAGCATTAGGTAAAAGTGATAGCAATCTCACAGAAGTCAGAGGCTTGAGAGAAAGCGCTAGTTGCAAACACATAGTTAGTTGCAAATATTGCAATGCTGTCAGACAAAAGCATTTTCCTTTCTTAAAGGATCTCTTCACCGAGACATAGGCAATGACATCTGTTAGTTTCAGCACATAGCTAGAAACCAAATTTCTTACAAAAGGCAGAATTCCTCCATTAAGGCTTATCCCCAAAAGTACATTCAAAATTAAGTAATTTGGCAGGGTATTATGAACGCAAAAGGTGTTTTTAACAGGAGCAGTAGCTAGAGAGATACAAGCTCTAAGCATGCTTTTATACAGAAGAGCTCCTAGATCACAATAGAGCAACATTTCCATGCCACAGTTATCCTTCAGGCAGGGACATTTCTGTTCTTTTAATGGATGTCTTTGAGTCTTTTGTTTAAGACATTTCTGTCCCTTACCCCCAGGAAGAAGAGAGAAGAAGGAGGAGAGAGAGGAGAAAGAAGAGAGGAAAAACTCTTTTTCCTAACCCTAGCTCATGTTCCTATTGATTCATTTCAAACCAAAAGCCTCTGAGGTTTCTAAAATTGCCCCTGAAACACAATTGGCTTGCCTTTAGAATGACTGAACTGCTCCCAGAAGTAAGTGCGAGTACTGGGTTTTAAGATTTTTTACTAACCAGACAGAAATAATGTAGACATAACCCTCTCCAAATAAGAGAATCTGACTGCTGAATAAATCTGCTTACCAAGTGCTCAGTATTTGCCCTAATCTTTCTAGTCTCCAACTACAGAGACTAATATTACCTTTTAAATAAGATTTTTAGTTGCCCATCCATCTCCCTTCTTTCTGAAAACCTGCTATATAAAGCATCTTGAAAAAAGACTAGAATGCTCCCGCATTACTCTTATAGGCTGTCGTGTAAATATTTAGTTAATGACACCTAACCCAGGCTTCAATGATTGAGGCATGAACGTGTGGACACTGACCTACTCCAGATGGAGAACTGTGTAAGCAGGAGTAGACTTATGCTTTCCCATCTGGTTCTTTAAGAGTGTTTGCACAATTATGGGCTAAACTGACAGTAGTGAGAATAAGAACTATTTCTTGTAACCGAACAAAGGCTCCGACTCTCCTAGAGCCCTAGAAATCATGTCACACTTCTGTAGTCTTAGAAGACATTTTACTGGGGTCCCTGAAACAATCCTATCTTTTATCCCAAAACACATGACCCTTTTTCTCACATGCCATCATCTTCACTGTCTTAGGGAACAAAGCATCTGACCAGTTCCTCAACACACCATAATTAAAGTGGGTGTTTTTCAGGTAAGTTTAAGACACGAAGGATGAAAGATTTGAGCCATGGTGCCGTTTCTTTTGCCTAGTGTCTTGAGGAAAATCCAGCTGAGATTTGCACTTTACCTCCTTCATTCCATCAGGGCATGCCTTAGCAGCAGCCCAGGCTCACACACTATGTAACTCAAAAGACACTAACGACACTGAACTATATTCCATGTGAGACACAGTCTTTGTGTTGAGACTAACAGGAGGCGGTCCATACACATGCAGAGATCATCTCCAGATCCCTCCAGCCTGTGGCAAGGTAGGAAGGGTCTTGAACCCACTGTGTAAGGGAACAGCAGCTTCCCTGCAAGATGCTGCCAAAAGAAAATCAACTGAAGAACTGAAATGATCCCTCTTCAGACCCTTATGGGCATCTCCTGAAAGACACAGTTTCCTGTCTAATGTCTAAAGAGATGGCAGGTGTCCAAAGTTACTGGTAAAAAGCACAAAGTAGGGCTAAGATAGTCTGCATGCTTATGTATGTTCAGAAACTGGGTCCTATGATTCTCTAATCATCAAAATTGAGGTAGACTCTAGGATTCCCAGTAGCATTTCAGAGTAATGCCAAATATAGAAAATTAATTCAGGGAGTAATGAATACTGTGAATTGTGCATTAGTATTCAGTGCGAGCTGCTTAGATTTACCAGCCAAATCTGTTTTAGTCAGTTTTAGCTGATGTCCATTGGAAGCAGCCAGGGAGGATGTAGCAAATGTACACTCAAAAACCCAGAACTAACATGGAAAGTAACCAGAAATAAACTTTCCAGTAAGGCTTAACTGGCAATACAATCTGCAGGCTCAGATGATTTACTTTGGAATGTAGAAGAGTCTGGATTTTCCAGCGATGCTGTATGTGCGCTTGTGTTCTCTCTAGAACTTGATATGGCTACGTTTAAACATTGTAGGAAGCCAACACTATTTGTGCTTTTTAACGTGTGCATTTATGATCTAAGTGGCACAGTTACTGCTGTGGTTTTTTGACCTCAGATAGACATATAGGAAGGCTCTGGAAGTTTTGGAAAAGGGGGAATTACACACTTTGCTATTCATTTCTCAGAATTAGTGTTCAGTTTTCCTGGAAATGTCACAGTTTCAGGGAGTGGTGACATCCCATCCATAACTATGAACAAGTGCTCATCAAAGAATCACTACACCCATCACGCTCTCTTTGCGATCTCAGAGCTGGTCATTTCACTTTACTCAGTAAGGAATTTGCTCTTTGTAAAGCTGTGTTGAGTGCTCCTGATTACTTTCTTGCCATACACATATTTGGAAACGGTCTCCAAGAGAACATGCTCCGTGATTTCTCCAGGGACTAAGGTGAAGTCTACTGGACTTATAGCTCCTAACTCCTTTTCTAATTTAAAGGAAAAGCTGCAACTGACCAAAAAATAAAATACATTTCAAGTTTCTGCTAGATAGCTGAGACACAACAAGCCTAACTTTTACCTTCTGGTCTCAGGAGTTCTTCAGACATAATCAATTAAATCATATCACCCTCCACTGGACTTCCAAACATATAAATTTCACAGTCAGGTCACTTATTTCATCCACCTCACACTTTTTTTAAGCTAGTGACCTCTGTTCTTTTTAATCAGTTCAGCCTTGTAAACAGTATTTTCAATGATGATGTCACAAACTTGGCTGCAACGAATGGTCTTAGGATGAAGAGCAGTTTGAAAATCTTTCTTTATCTATTTATATAGGCTCTTTAGGAGTAATGAAGATAAATGCTGCTAACAGGGGTATTACTTTATACTCCCTGCAGTCAATTCAAGATGTAGCCATATTCTTTTTTTCTCATTATCTTTTTTTATTGATGATATACTACAAAAATGGAGCATGTGTCATTTTGAATTGTTACTTTTCAAATTTTTGTCCTGTAACATAATTTTCTTATCATTCATTTAATTTGCCTCAGAAAATAATCTATAATAGAATCAAAGTTCCATCAGAATGCAGATTTGATCTTTTTAAAATAAAAAGAAAAAAAAAAGAAAAAAATCTGCCAATAAAAAGCCAATCTATGGTAAAAACCTGACTGATTAGAAATGTCATTGCTATTTCTTAAAATAATATGTGAGAGACGTGTTCATATTGGTTAGGTATCAACATTCACATTATCAAGGTAGAAAAAAAGCTATAAAAATAAGCACATTTAAATGTATCACTCTATTTCATATGGCTGAGAACAAGTTCAGATTAAAAAATACAGTATGCACTGTAAACATATTTTTATACACTACATATTTTTATAAACTTCCTAATGCAATAATTAGCTTTATAGAAATATTTTCCCACTCAGACACATTCTGAAAAACTGAATCCTGGAAATACAGATATTCTGCTTATATGTGTTCCAGAAGCACTTTAAAGGTACAGCGTAAACCCAAGTTTTCATTATTCGTATTGTATTTCTCTGTATTGCAGTAGGTAGTGGCTTAAAATCATGGTAAGTTTGTCATAAAAGCATCATCTTATTCCAGAGAAATTGGTATCAATCTGTCACTGTTGCCATGGCTAAAAAGAGTAGTCTAAACATTCTCAAAATATTAATGTGCATATATATAGGTATACGTGTATATACACTAGTATTGCAATGGTAATGTTTACACCTGATTAATAAACATATATCTTCCTTTTTGTTGCATGAAAATATTACAAACTCTGTACAATCTCATCTTCTTCTCCAAGAAGTCCGAATAACCTAACTTGCAAAGGGAAGACCACTGCTGTCACTAATACTTTCCTGAGTACGTTTTTCCTTTTGATGCAAACACAGTATCTGAAAAGCAAAGCAGCCCATCACTGACTCCAGAGAACACACTCCAGAGAAAAGGCCCAGATCAATGGAATCAAAAAGGTCAGGAAATGTATTTTCATATGTCACAATACTATGACCAGCCACAAGTCCCTGTAGGGTCCATCCAGGTTACGAAATCTTTGTAGCTGTAAAGAATATAGGCATCATTTAACACAGTTCATCCTGGGAAACAAAAAGTCTTGAAGTTGACAGACTTGTGTAGCAGATAAATCCTTTGTCGCAGATACTGGGCAAGTAAGGATTGCTTTAGTGATAACCTCCTTGTTTTCCACTGCCTCTCCAATGTACTGGAACCAGCAGTGGGAGGAATGACCAGGAGACCATTTGGCCAAGATCCTTCACTGGTAATTTAGGAATGGAGCCAGACAACACACAACACAAATTGAATTAGGTTCCTGATGTGGGAATCCATGAAAGGCTCCTCCAATTTCTTCTCTACAGTCATCCATACCAAGTGCCTATAAGGAAACCCCAGAAGCTAGGGTTAGGGTTCAGACATCCAGAAATCCTGGAGCTCCACAGACACTTGGGATAGTGCAAGGGGAGCACAGCACTGCACCAACAGTGCTCGATTCACACCTTTCTGATTTTGAGACACCCATGTCAGTCAAGTGGATGAGAAATTAAGGGAGAAAAAACTTCTTCCAAGAACTGAAGTTGCTGTTCTGTGTTCTGGTGATCACGGAAGAGATGGCCACCTGCAGTGATAAGTTAAGTCATGCAGATAGTTCCAAAAGCAATTTTCATTGCAGAGTATGGGATTATTAACAGAGATTAACCACAAATAGATGGTAGGCTGCTCCTGATTCAGGCCGAAAACTTTGTTTATATATGTGTATGTGATAAACAAATCTTAAGCTGAAAAATTTAATATGATTTCTCAGAATATCCTTTGATGTTAGATACAAGCTGAAAAATAATCTTCACTTGTAAATCCCTGTCACTAAGTTTATCAAAAATATGCACTGAAATAAGAAGGCTCAGAGTTAAAAATAAGAATCATAAAAGCAAAAGAAGCAAACAAAGGGAGACTATTTCTCCACACCTTTCTGCTCTTGATCTTCAACTATCCACAAAAGTTGTCCTCACATTAGTGCCAGCTTCACCATCTACCAGTATCAAATTTTGAACAAAGACGAATAATCAGGTTTTTTTACTGCTTTTTCATACTCAGTAAAGAATCAACACGAAGAAAAGTTAATCAAGAAAATCTCTGCTGTAAGGAAAGTAACAAGATGAAATGCCATGCTGCCTCTTTTCACTTCTGCAGTCTTATCCTTCCCACACCTCCATACCTTCGAACTGGTATTGTACTGTGAGTAGCATGAGTCAGCTCAATAGACCTCACCCTGAGGCAAGCCTCTTAGGGGATGGGAGCTTTTTGTGACCTTCACAAGACTTACAGATAGGGTGTTGTTTTCTAAGCCTGCAGGCATACTAAACCTGTATCTTCCCTTTGGTGATGTGAGTCACAAGGATGAGCAGGTTCTTGAAGATTGTTTTCACACCAGGGCAATCTATGGAGGCATCCATCAGTGCAGGGTACGTGCTGACAAGTGCAGGTGAGTACATTTCAGATGGTTGCCTTACTCCAAGCTCCAGACTGAACACGATGCTTGGTGTTGGTGGGACAGAATTTCTTATAATAAGCCACAAATCAATCTTTTCATGCTGATAGAAAGAATCTGTGTAAAGACAAAACCTCACATCCCAGTAGTGTCAAATTCCAACATGTCTTAACAGTGATCATGCCACTGAAAGAAAGGTGATTTATTTGCTATAACGTTTCTTTGTATAACATTTCTTTGTTGGCGACATTAGGACACTACAGCAGCTAGGTGTCCACCTCTGCCTCAGGAAAGAGGTTTTCACACCCTGCGTACTGTAGCTGATTAGTAACATACATGTGAGCCCAAATCAGAGAAATCATCAGTGATATCAATTAGCCATGCTGTTAGAGATCATTTATAAAATAAAAAAAAAAAGAGATACAGAGATGATTTAGGGTTTGCAAATCTTGTTTTAAGTCTGTAGGAAAACAAACAGGCACTAATTTAGCTAATAATAAGCATTTACATATTTATGGCCACTGTGCTGAAAAGTACTGCCTCTTGGCACAAAAGCAAGCTGAAAATCTCTCTTTTATTTATAGTTTTATTTGTTTGTTTTAAGATGCACATTTCAGATTCTGAACAAGAACTTCCCATTCCTTTGGAAGAAAATGAAATACAAGGATAGCAAAATTTTGCTACTGGCATGTTAGAACATAAACTTCACAGTGTGTACTGGATGTAGCTGACAGGACAACGTCCTCCAGGATTGGTGGGCAACCTGAAACAACAGCCTTTGAGAGGACCGGGACTTATCATCACACCAATTTGTCAAAACTGGCTAGTGATGTGGGAATATTGAATTCCGAGAGGCCCAAACGGAAAAGCTTTAGGGATGTCCCACTTTGATTCTGTCCTTCAAAACTCTGTCCTCTTTTTGTTCAATAGTCAAAAAAATGAGGCCTTGTGTTTTGTTTTTTTCACTGTGTCCTCAGAAGCAGAACGAAGAAAATTCACATGTCAGCATGGGTAAGTTTTACACCATCCAAGAAAGGAAGGTACTTATTCTCTGAAGCTATGCCCACCTTCATTTTGATATTAGACTATTGGTACCAAAGTAATTTTTTTTATATAGTCCATTGATTTGTCTGCAGATGACCTACTTTCCCTCATCTCAGATAATTAAAAGGTCCCACAGATTAGCTGTCACCTCTCAGTTGACTGTCTGTTTTCTTTTATGTTTAACAAACACCATTTTGTTGACAGTGTTTGATGTGCATCCAGCAGGCTGAAGCAGCTCCAATTTTGCAGCTATATTCCATTATCAACTTCTTGCATGCCAGTGGTTTTCATTCGCCATCCTTCCTAGGCTACATACAGGCAACGCTTGCTATAAAACAATCCACGGTGGATTAGATACTCCAAGAAGTGCATAATTGTGACCATAAACCTTTCTGAATGCATCATGCATTTTTATTGCCACCTACTCCAAGTCATTACTGTACCACAGGCAATTTTCAATATAACCAGCTTCCTTACAGTTGTTATATGCTGGCTTGTCTTTTAATTATGTCAGTCAGGGATGGGAGAGCAGTAGGTTAAAATACTTTCAGTTGAAATTAAGGTTCTTTAATTGCAGCATTATTAAATGAAAAAAATAGTTTAAACACAGTTGCAATAAGAATGAGCTCTCAGAATTAGTCATAACTAGAAGTTGGCAAGCAGTTTATGCTAACAACATACAATTAGCTGCTGGGATTTAACAACAAGGTTTTGCAGGAGTTACTGAGTTTGTTGTCATTCTGATTAATGCTATTAACTCTTTTGCTTTCATGTTCTCATGGACACATTTCTCCAGATTCTGTTATCTTTCTACCTGGGGAAAAAAATAGTGAGTCCTAAAATTACCACTTTTAGGCCTGAATGTGAAACTGCCACAGGCTTTGAGTAATAAATAGAACACGATTGTGCTGCCCTATATCAAATGGAGAACTTCAAGAAAATCTGATGCCATAATTCAGTTTCAGGCTTCCCACGAGCTTTGAACACAATGAGGCACACATGCCTATAGCCTAGTGCTCCTTCCACTTTTTCAGGTACTGAGTCAGCTGCTTTGCCTGCTTCCTAGATGCAGCTTTCATAGGGCTGGTGATGAAGGGTACTGAAGTTTTGCAAGAAAGATGAAGCTTCCCCATTGTCTGTGATCAGAGTGAAGCTCACATGAAGGGAGTAAAAGAAACTTTTCCGCTCTCACTTACTTGTACAGACATCAAGACTCTGGTCTTTGTAAGTAGGAAGATGCAACTCATCCACTAGTAGCATGTGCTCTTACTACAGTGAGTTTGGTTGGGATTAGGCGGACCAGTATGCAATCAGTAACGATCTATGGAGAATCTGGTTTAGGCAACTGCCACAGTCACAATCTTATCTCTGCATTTATTTATTCTAGCCATCTTCTTCTCACACTCTCATAAGATTAAGAATTATACATACTGATAAAAACATTATCTGAAACTACCAGAAAAAAAAGCTGTGTGTTTGGTCTTCTGAAAATCAGCTTTATTATTCAGGAAGTTTCTTCAGTACGTAGCTTTCAGTTTCAGCTAAATACTTCACCTAATCAATTCCAATATTTGATTTTTGCTTTATATATCACAAAGCAATAGAGATCATTGATTAAATTTTAAAGGGATGTGTGGTAGCTCCAAGTGACCTGAATAGATGAAAGCACCTATTTTTGCTTTCTTCTTGGCAGCCACTGAATTGTTGCAGGGAGACCTTCATAGCCTTCTGGAAGCAACAACCCAGCCAGTGTCAAGTGGTCTTACAAAACACTGAAGCTATCTGCTGTGTCCTGGCTCTGTTCTTCAAGACTGTTTGGACATCAATGAAAGGGGAAAAAAATCTGATCCAGAAATCTGCAGCAACCTGAGCTACTGTATCTGGGGCTGAACTACAGCAGTTGTTCTATCACTCAGTGATCCTTCCCCAGTCAAGAAGGGGGATCAGGATAAGGAGGGGAGGGGTTGAACTGAAAACAGATTTAATGAAAAAGCAAAACTAGTGTTAATACTAATGCCAATATGGAGTATACAAATTTATACTCAATCCAGTGAATGCAGAGCAGTCATTATAAGCAGAAAAGCAGTCCTTGGGACCAGATCAATTAGAGAGTCCCTTCAGAGATGGAGAGAAGCAGAAGGAAGAGAAGGAGCAGGAGTGCAAAGAGACCCCATCTTCAGCAATACTTGCCTCTTTATAATGAGCACTACATTTATGGGATGGAATACCCCTGTTATTCAGCTTGGGTCAGATGCCCTGGCTTTTGCCCCTCCCAGCTCAAGCTCCTGGCTGACTTGAAACTGCTGAGGGACTGCACGCCATGGCTGGGCTGTGATTCTGTCCCAGCAACACCAGGACAGGTAGGATTAGAACAAACAGCCGAAGGATGTCAATGTGCTGAGCAACAGGCACTTACTGTCCTCCCTGTGGCGCCCAGCACAGACCCTCTGTGGGTCGTGTCTGTAACAGGGCAGTCACTCACAAACTTCCAGAACCTCGTAAGTTCTCCATAACATCATCTCTGTTGACATGTGCCTCTGAGCAGCCTAGCCTCAGCACGCTTCCTATTCCTTGGTTACAAGCTGTTGTTTAAAAGGAGCCTAAATTTGTTATCCTAAGAATCTGTGCATGGAAAGTGTCTTACCTTGCATTAAGGAATCACTGCTCTGACACCTCGTCCTGTTCAGAGGACAGACACAGGAAGAGGATCCCACTGCTACCAGAGTAGAAAGCAAGCCCATTTTTGTACTGGCAACATAGTTGAGGCCTTTACCCTTTTGCAAGTCGACTGAGCTCTTTATGGCCATATAGAGTATCTGAAACTTTATTCTGCACATCTCCTTTTAACTCCAGCAAGATATCTTCTGCAAAAAAGCACAATATGGACTACCTAAGAAACTCTGAATTTGTTCCATGCTGTATATTTGTTCACAGATACACTGCATCAACACAGAGACAATGATACAAAGCACAAACCCAGTAATGTCTGAAGAGAATAAATGTTAAAAAATTCTGTTTATCCCTGAAAGTAAAATTTCCTCTGAAATCCTTCCAAGTTTGCACTCTACGGGATATTTATTTAAAAGGGAGGGGAAGGAAAACAATAGACCTAAGTGAAAATCCATCAAAAAGCATCATTCCTCTGCCAGGTGCAACAGAAAGGAAGATAAGACAGATAATAACACTGCTGGAGCAGAATGCTGTTTAGGTTGATGGATGCGAAGAACTGACAGCTCACAGAGATTGTGAGGGCAAGCTGTTGGGTATGGTGTAAGAAAAAATAAATCTATACATCCTTGTTTCACCCAAACATGGTTTTATTGCAAAGGATACAGTTCATCACTGTGTCTTTTGCTGATTTTTTCAGCTTAGAATATAAAGCAACCTCACATTAAAAAATCTTGTAGGAAGTCTTGCTACACACATGCAGAGTGCTGAGCTACTATATCCTGTTTCTCCCATCATAACTTCCACACAACTGTGAACACACCTGTCAACAGTGTTGGCCTTCTGCAATCTGGTAGAGTATGACACTTGGCACTCTGTTCAGTGAACCTATTATGTTTACTGGGATTAATGTTAATATGTTAAGGAACATGGGGAAATGAAGGCAGTTGTAAGGTACAGTCCATGTATTTGGACTACTGAAATCTGGTGAGAGGAAAGGTAAAATAATTCGTAGTGCTGAAAGATGAATATACAGACAATTCTAGCATTGAAAATGTTACATTTAATTTATTATTTCTTTTTAAATTATCACCAGAAAGACAACATTTTCTGGTAGCTATGGGATTCTTTTTTTTTAACCAGGCTAGTAGCTGGATAAAATGAACAAGTTCTTAGCTACAAGTCTCAGGCAATTCTCAGACTTTCTGCTTAGATTAGAATTACTGTGACAATATTGAATGTCATAGCTATGAGAGAGCACTTTTCACTTGTGTATCATAAACCAGTGAGTAAATGTAGAAAAAAATTATGAGCAATACATCGCATAGAGAGAATTTGAGGAACAGAGAAGCATACTGATTTATGTAAGGTAATTCAACAAGGCAAGAATAGAAACCAAGTGCGATAATCCCTTCTCCAGCATAATATCCACTGAACTACCCTGGGATTTTATGGCTTTCTTTGCCCTTTTAACCTTTACTTCAAATTTCGGAATTGCCAGTGAAGCTTTATTTGTGGCACCACCTCCATGAAAGTTGCATGGTCTCTCCTTAAGAGAGCAATAACACATCTACTGAAGTCAAACGCGCAGGAGACCTTAAGTTCTCAGAAGGGTAATTGTACTTCCATTGCCAAACTGCTTTCCTAAGGTAGTTTGATCTCAAGCAGAGCTGACAGAGACATTTTGGACAAATTATTATGAATGTCTCTGTACCCAGACTTCAGTTCCAAAGAGGGTTTGAAACAGGTGATGCAGATTGACTGCATCATAACAAGTGGATGATGGGAAGGTGGAGAAAGACGCTGCTAAACTCTGCTGTTTCTTTAGCTCATTCTGCCTGTTTCTGAGTGAGTACACCTACTGACCCATGGAGCACCACAGGCAGCATAATCTGGGCAAGTGAGGAGACATAGGTAGCTTTTAATCTTCTCACATTTACAAGTAAAGTGGTCTTCTTTCTGGAAGGAATTTCTCAAAGTTATGTTAACAAACTTTAGATTATATACTGGGTTTACATAGCTCCTTTTGCATGTCTTCAGATTGGAATAAAGTTTGCTATTAAATACTCTGAATGTTGTAGAATTTTCTTTAAGAGGAGTGAGGGAATTTGAAAGGAAAGTTTGCTGAGCCTTTCTGAAGCTGTTAGACTCGAAAAAAGGCCTCTTATGAAGGAAATAGGAATCAATGCCAGTATTTTTTATACTGTTAACATTAAAAAATATGTTTCTTTAAGCACTATAATTTCCCTCCTCATGTAAAACTTCATGAAATTTTCTGTTCATCATCAGTGATATCTTAAAAAATTATGCATCAGTATTAAAATTTCTAACAAATATTCATGATTACTCTCTGCAGTGTAAGACAAGTACAGGTATTTTAAAATGTCCCAGGCATGGCCCCTATAGTCATCAATGGACCAGGACAACGGGGAGGCAGAAGTAGCTTTACCTCTTTTAGTGAGCCAAGATCCAAAGTTACTGTAAGCCATCTCCAGGCAACTTTGAGCCATGCTCAGCTGATCAGGGCTCGAGCATTAGCCCCGACAACCACATAAAGGGATGGCCACAGTGATGTCACTGCCAAATTCCCATATGGCTTTTGATGGACTTATTATGTGCTTCCAAAGACTATGTCTTCCAGGAATTAGTACAGAAAGGTACAACCTTTAACAGTAGAGGCTATAAATAGGGATCCAACTTTCACCAGCTTTAGGTCATTTTAAAACCTCACTCCCAAATTATCAGAAAACCCAGGAGCTCTGGATTTCAGGCAAGGCAGATGCTCTTCTTAAGGTTTATCTGCTCCCCTAGTCTTCAGTGGCACCTAGTGGAAAAGAAGCAATTTGAAAGGAGGAACAGTTCAGAGCAAAAAATGCAATAATACAATCTTTTTCCAGCTCCATCAAATGGCCTTCCTCCACAACCTCTGATGGAATAAGGATATGGAGTGGCTATATGGAAAAAAGAATGAGCTGCTGGTGTGGAGCAGAGCTAGCATATACAAGTGACAGGAGCCTGTTCTGAGCAAAGGTTGCCATTCAAAATAAGTCTAAAAGTTAACATGTGGAGGAGGAAGAAGCTAAATGCAGCACAGTGAAAAAGCCAGAAATGCTAAAAGGACAGGCAGGGTACAAAAGAGACAGGGAAGGATGGATCTGACCTGGAGGAAAACTGGGATTGCTTAACATAACTTTTTTCACAAGTGCAGATACTGAGTTATCTCTATCCATTTACAAGCTGTAGTGAGCAATTAATAAAGTTTGGGTTAGCATTTTTTTGGTGTTTGGGTTTAGGGATTTTTGTACTTTTTTTTTTTTTTCCTTTCTGGCTATGCTCCTGTAATTTAGTAATTCAGACAAGATTATATCCTGTTCTGGAAGAATACATGCCTAGCTCCTCAGGAGCTCAGTGCCACATTTCTATATTATTAGAGGATCTATTTACAAACATTCCTTGTTGCTTCAGTTATCTTCAGGGATAGGGCTTTGTCTTCAAAGCTCCCTGCCTGTCCTCTCCTCCATCCCAGCTATTGGAGTTCCTGATGACCTCACAAACTTGACACTGCCCATTGGCAGTTTATTTTTTCAGATTTTCTGCAATTACCTGATTTGGAGAAAAGTCCACAGCCTCTTTCAGAGTAGTACTGCTTGGGCTTGTAGCTTGCTTGCCTTATTCAGCAGACTGAGAAATCTACCTTGCAAACCTCATCTAAAAGTTGTCCACAATGTCAGTGCTACGTCACCTGCCTCAGCTCTACCAACAGCTGTGTCATAGAGTCACCTTTTCCATCTTCCTCAAAAGAAATGTGAAGCTTCACTGATGGAAAAGGGAATTAGGCAATTAGGCACTTAGTTTCCACCAAACTTCTGAATACTAGTGCAGTTCTGCTTCTTTGGCTGGTGGGCAAATCACTCTCTAGCTTCACTGAGGTGTTTGAGCAGTTGTCACACATTTTAACATAAAGTTATTTAATAAGTGCTCATCTCTCTCCACAGCCAGAGTATCTCTTTCTATGTATCATATTTTCACTGCCTGTCTGTGAAACACTTGCTATAGTGCTTCTATACTCCACTCTTCCCATTTTTGTACTTACATATTCAGTTTTCCTTGACACTGCCATATCTAAACAGCTGAAAAAATGCCAAGCAAAATAGTTCACAAGTGGGTTCTCTCTCCCTTCCTACTTCAGTTGCACAGATAGTGGATTTTTTTTCTCTTGAAAGAAAATCATACTGCTCATTTCTGTGCTCACATATCTTTGGCAGAGTTTTAAAGCAAACAACTCACTGAATGCTATAATACTGGACAGGCTTAAAAAAGCTCAATTTCTGTCTGTCCTGTGGTTTTAATCTTTTCCTATGTATTCATTTTTGTTCAGCTCCAAGTTCCAAGTTTGATGGCTTGAGCACATGGTAACTTTGCTGGATAGGTGGTTTGTTTGTTTGCTCTACACCTCCTGTTCTTTCGTCTGATTTGATATATACTCATCCAATGGTATTGAGGCCAAAGGACAAAAAAAATCCAGACAGGCAATTTATCTATAGTTGCAGCTCCGTCTTATTGAGCTACTGCATTCCCAGCAGTACAGGTTAGTCCCGTCTGAGTGCAGCTTTTCCTTATGATGCCAAATACAACATTGCTAGAGTCTGCTTTTAGCATTAATCCTATCATATCACTCATAACAACTGTTTCAGTCATAACCCACAGTATGATATAGAAGGGATTGCTAAGATTGCCTTGACTACTAGAAAATTGTGCTACCATAGAACTGATGGAAGTAGTGGGCAACGCCCACTGTTTATTAGATGAGCACAAACATCAGCTTGTTAGAGTGGGATAACATTTCTGAATGTTAGTACTTAATAGAAGCTTCATATCCTGATATTTATGCAGTTAAACATAAGCCTTCAAATACAGTAATAATTCAGAATAATTCAGAAGACAGTGTTAGACATTCTAGTATGAGAATTCAACCTATGCACATTATCACCAAGACAAATTATAGTTAAGAGGACAGAATATAGCCAATAGGAATGGATATATAAGCTATATTACTGGCTTTCTTGTGATCATGAAGGCAAGACAGAATATTGTGTACTATGTTTACACATTCTAACTTTTAGATATCAGAAATAAGCATTAAGACTTGTTCTGATATATAATGTGGTACTTACTTGTGTTATATAACTTAAACACCACTGAAGTGTTCTATGTGGTACAGGATCTTTTGTGGGTTTTTTAATTACTAATCTACATACATCTAGGTAGTCTAATAGCTGCAAATTTTTCTGAGAAATGGCTAGTTTGTTCCATTATCAGATCACAATAAGACCATGACAGACAGAAGGTAGACGAACCCTTTCTCCTTGCTATACTTCCCGTTCCCTAGCTACCTCGTCCAGAACAATATTCACACATTCAGAGAACTGTTCCTGGGTGAAAGGGTGAAGGAAGCAGAACTGTTTTGGGGTGGCTTTTTTATTTATTTGTTTTTTTAAGCAGAATTCATTATTGGTCAAACTCACTGTAGCTGCACAAATGTTTCTCCTGACAAAAGAAAGGGGCCAACACATTAGTGGAAGCAGTCTGGAAAGAGAATGAAAACACCCTTCTTCAGCAGCAATGGGTTATAAACTAGCTAGAGACCTACTGTACTACTTTATTTAAAATCACACGTGGAAATGACCTGCAAAAAAAAGCAGTTATGTAAGGGGTCTTGTTTTATATTGAGCCAGGATAAAAGAAGTGACTCATCTGCTAGCCTAAGGAGCTGGCTCTTGGGGAGCCCTACAGAACCCAGCCCACTCAGGGCCTTCCACCTGCCCAGTTGCCTCTGTGCAGTTCTCTGATTTATACATAGGTACACTTACATATTTGCATGCATGTCACACGTGTGTATAGATACACACAAATATACAAAGATTTATATATAAGAAAACAAGACCAGTAAGGAAAAAACCCAAAGGTTCCCAAAAAAGACAACACATGCTGGGAAATTTTGAGATATCTCCTTGGAGACATTCAAAATCACCTGAATGTGGTCCTGGGAAACAGGTTCTAGGTGGCCCTGCTTGAGGAGCTGGACAAGATGAATTGCAGCAGTCCCCTCCAAGCTCATCCATTCTGATTCTGTAACTCTGAGAAGTTATCAACTTTTATTTTATCACTCAGAGAAGATTGTTTGATGGATGATAAGAAAACATTTGTCATTATGTACAGAGGACCAAATTTGGGACCCACCAAATTCAGAAAAACTGTTATTAACTTTATTTTGTACCGAAGTGGACTGTGACTGACACCTCCACTGTACTCCAATTTATGCACTGACTTGTTCTCTGTATGAGATTTTAAATGAAAAATCTACACTTCTTGAGACTTCAGATTTCCTAACAAATGGTCCATCACATGCAGTGCTTTGAAATGCATCATATTTTCATGTGAATATCAAAGTGCTTTACAATTTTTTTACTGAGTGATTTCATTCCTCCAGTACACTCACCCTTTTCCCTAACACTAATACACTCCTGTATTTATCTTATCTCTGCCTTCCTGTTTCCTTCTGCTAAGCACTAACAATATAACAAAAGCCACAAACTGTTAGGTTTCATATCTGTTTATCTGCTCACCTTTAATTTTAAAATAAGGTACTGTGATTTCTTTCCCCCTCTTGGGCTGTGTATTACCCTCTACAAGCTATATTGCTTGTTGACATTATTTTAGAAAACACTTTTATACCCTGATAATATTGCTTGGGGAATACACAGTACATAAAGTACTTTACAGAGAGAAAGTATATATCTGTTGGCAGTTCCATTTAGTATGTTTCTGGGATAGCAGAAGCATTTAATTATTTATTTTGTCTTAGTAACCAAGATCCTTTTCATCCTCTTGCACTCTTGGAGAATCACCAAAGCCATGCATGAACCAACTGGTCTAAATCTACTTCCAGAGTCACTGTTACCAAAATTTCTAACTCTCAATCTGCCAGGAGATATTTCTTTCTACTCATTGCCACTAAGAAGCAATGTTTAAAAGCTATATCAGTTCTGCAGAGCCTTGCTCTGCACACAAGCAGTTTAGGAGCTTTTGTTTTGTGAAAGGTTAGACTTTCCCAGTCTAAACTCTCTCACAGAATGCTGCCTACAGAATGGGAAAAAGACACTGTCTCCAGCCTTTGTGCAGTGCAAGTTGAAGGAAAAAAGCACCTTTAAATCTGTATAGGGACTATTCAGCTTTACAAGCTCCATCTGCTTATTAATTTAAATGTGCCTGGTTTAATCTGCATCTCTTGGGGAACTGTTATTACACGAGCAGCTGTAGGAGCCAGCGCAGCAATAACAAAGGTGAGAAGGAAAAAACTTTGTAACAGCAGGGCGATAAGTAGAAATCTTTCTTGGTAGCTGCCTATACTCAGCTCAGACTTAGTTACTACTATGAAACTTTCCTTTAATAACTTCTTTTTAAAAAATCCATAGAGGACAAAATTAGTTGGGAAAAAGGAGTCATTTGGCAGATGCAGTTCTCACCTATCAAAATAATGTACAACTGTCCAGAATTTCTAAGCCTAATGCACCCAAATAGCTGCAGAACAGTCAACTGCTATTTTTAGACTCTGTGGACAGCCAAGGGAAAAATAGATATATACAGCTGGAACACTGCATATGTACCATTGACTGTAAGAGCTTGTTTTTAGAGAGCATTTACAGATGCATTTTACAGATTTTCTTTCCACCGTCTGTAATAACCTCCTTGTTCTCCTCTGCCTGCTGAAGAACTGTTTATTCTACAGGAGCCTGATCCTAGCAGGGACTGCTACTCCTCAAGCAGTATGAGTAGCTGTCACAGGAGGCTGATTCTCTCTGGAGCCACTGACAGCCAGGGATGATAACTATCTTCCAGTGATTCTCAGCACTTCACAAGACAAGCCCTGAGCTGGAGGTTAGTAAGAGTCAATGCTGAATATTAATGTCTTTCCTTTTAAGAATACAAGAGAGTAAAACAAAAGGTATATCACCACCCAGCAGTAAATATAGTGTGTCTCTATTCATGAGTATCTAAAGCTGAGAAGCAATTTTGAAATTGGTCAAAAAGAAGTCTTAAAAAATAGACCCCACTAGAGGCACAGTACTTCTGTGCTAAAGTTAGCGCCTTGATACTACAGAATAGACATAAAAAGTGAGAAACATACTGGTATTATCCATTTCTACAGGTGTATCTTCCCTGCCAGCCTCATAGCAGATGGAGACACGATGGGAGCACTGGCACTGGTGATTTCTTCTGCCTGGTCACCTAGTCCTGTTCTTACAGACCCCTCTTTCCCCCACACCTTGTCCACACTGGGTAAATGAGACAAGCTTTTACTAGTGGCAGGTGATCTGTGTTAATCAGTTTTCAATACCATGTGCTCTAGGCAGACCTGGATGGACACCAGATCCAGCCAAGAGCTCACATCACCAGGGAAGCACATGGGGATGAGGCAGGTCCGAGGTCAAGCCAGAAAGTCAGTTGGCAAGTCAGGGCTTGGGTCAAGCAGGTCCATGGCCAGGCACAGGCATGGCTGAACTGGAGACAAGCACTATTCCCAACACACCTTGGGCAGGGACTAAAAGAGCAATATATAAATATATATA
>NW_009730247.1:0-423 GCF_000703405.1 Apaloderma vittatum
GCAGCATTTGCTTGATCATATTGATTGTCAGCCGTGTCCATGACTTCTGCGCCAACGACTCCAGTTAGCTGTACAAGTCTTGAAGAGTTGAAGAAAATTGCAAAAAGATAAATAGTGCATTTGGGGCTTATTACAGGAACCTCAAGTACTCACAGAAGACTGAAGAAACCTCTCAAGAAGTCCAAGTCAAAAGAAAACTTCAAGTCTTAATCAGTCCCACTGAGGTTTATTACTCACAAAGGCTCCCCAGGGACTTGTTAGAGCAGCTCATTTGAGGGCCACGATTGCAGGTAAGCCCAGGCACTGTGCAGGTGGCTGTAATGCTGAGAAAACCCTTTGGTTGGTTGGACGAAGCAGAAGGACCAAGCCTTGACCCCCAGGCCCTGGCAAGTCAGATCCTGGGAGCCTCAGCAGAAAGTTCTA
>NW_009730248.1:0-25415 GCF_000703405.1 Apaloderma vittatum
GTTGGAAAAGACCTTTAAGATCATCGAGTGCGATCATTAACCTGGCGCTGACAAGTCCTCGACTAAACCGTGTCCCTGAACACCGTGTCTAGAGGACTCCTAAACACCTCCAGGGATGGTGACTTCACCACTGCCCTGAGCAGCCCATTTCAGTGCCTGATAACCCTTTTGGTAAAGAAATTCTTCCTAATACCCAACCTAAACTTCCCGTGATACAACCTGAGCCCTTTTTCTCCTGTCTTTTCACTTTTTTCTTGGCTGAACAGGCTGACCCCCACCTCTCCATAACCTCCTTTAAGGTAGTTGTAGAGAGCGATGAGGTCTCCCCGTACCCTCCTTTTCTCCACTTCCCTCAGCTGCTCCCAAGACCTGCTCTAAACCTTTCACCAGCTTTGTTGCCCTTCTCTGACAAACTCTAGTGCCTCAATATCCTTCTAATGACGTGCCCAGAATCGAACACAGTAGATTTCTGAATGCAGTGGGTCTGCTGCACCTTGATGAACGTGCTGATTTTAGTTAAGACACAGAAAATACATTTTCAAAAGTGGCTATGTGGTTTAGTTTGTCGTTTGCTCTTTTTGCCCAATTAGAACATCCTTCTTTACTTCATTCTGCCAAAAATGTGAGAGGATTTGTTGATTTTTGGTTTGTTTGTGACCTTTTCACTATGTAGTGATACTGAAGACAGTAGTCACTATAGGCCACTGTATTTATGTCTGCTACTAAGGAAATAATGTCAGAAGAGACTTGATTACAGAATAGCTTTGTATATCTCATGATTCCTTCTCATGATTCTGTATCACTTTACATAGCCTGAGCTATAACAGATGGCAGCTGCATTGTGTTAGGATTAAATACTGCAAACTGTGGATGTGTAGTGTTTTTCCTTTTTTTTTTTCTCTTGACTGTCTTTATATTTTGAATTATAGATGACTTTCAAAACTTTTGTCTAGAGAAATTGATTGCAGCAATGTTTTTCTAGATCCACATGCTCAACTTCTTCTTGAGGCTATGAAGCAATCTGGTTGGTATGTAAACTAATTCGTTTTGTTCTGTGTAGTAACATCATGATTATATGGAGTTATTGGTCATTTTCAAATTCTTCTCTATAACTTTGTTAATTTTGGCCTTTCAGCACTGTTTTTAATGACCGGCACTTTTCTTGTGAAAACTGTGATGGCTGTGTCAGTGGAGGTTTTGATTCCGCCACATCTCAGGTAGGCAGCACATTTCTCTCTTTAAAAGAACTGTTAATTTTTTTGGTGTTTTGTTGCTAGGATTAAATCTACTGATGCTGATAATCTGAGTTAGTGCTAAAAACAAGATAAATGAAAGATGTTCTGTGGTATTGGAACTAGTATGCTGCATTACGATAAGGCTTTTTATGAAAAACACTGATCTAAAGAGTCTAAATGCGTGCTGGGTCTCTGAGAATTAAGGGAGATGTTGAAACTTGGTGAAAAGTCTAACTCTATCTTTTCTTCTACAGATTGTTTTGTGTCAGAACAACATTCGTCAGCAATCTCATATGAACCGGGTGGTCACACATGAATTGATTCATGCTTTTGATCATTGCCGTGCACATGTTGACTGGTTTAAAAATGTCAAACACCTAGCATGTTCAGAGGTAAGTTAAAATACTTCTGATCTTGTCATTATATTAATTACTGCCAGTTATTAGGGATGCTTCATGTATAAGTAGACATGCTGTTATGCAGAGTTCATTTGCTTTAATTTATTTTTGCTTCGTGTTGATACATTGTGTCCTTTCTGTCATATCAACCTAAATAGCTTAATTCAGAAAATAAGTATTTAGTTTTCACAAATATTAGTAAGTCGATGTCATAGTAGGTAGAATGTGGCCACTGTGAGTGTGACGATAACAAGAAGTCATTTTTAACAAATGAGTGTAGTTAGAGATGACAACACATTCAAACGTTAATCACATATCTATAGGGCTCTTTTTCTCCCCTGCAAATCCTGTTATTTTGGGTAGTTATCACAGTAGTATGGTAACTTTATTTTTGTTTAGATTTTTTTTGTTAACAGCAAACTTGTCTTTTTCTGTAATACATTTTTTGATTAGTTGTGTTGCCAATAGTACACTTCAGTTATGACTTCTTGTTTGTTTCAGAGGACATGGGAGTTTGCTGCTTGAAAGACATTAAAAAGTGATGCATTAAGAGGTGAAATAAAAATGAGCACAGGCTAGTAAGGATTCCTCTTGTGCACACAACTTAGGTGTATTCACATGCTTTTAGTTGATTTCTGGTGTAATCCATATCATTTGACCACAAAAAAAAAGATTAATATTATGAAAGTGCATTCTTGTGACTCTGTAAATTAGGTGGCTTTTAAACTCTTTAAAAAATATAAAATTATATTAAAATGTTATAGTGGCTTTATTTTGAGGTGTTTGGGGTTTTTGTTTATTTGTGTTTTTTTAATGAGAACATATTTGATTCCAGACTTAAGATGTGCATAGGTTTCAACTATAAAACATATGTGAGAGAAGCAATATTTGCTTGATGTTTGATACATAATGAATCAGATTTCATAAAAATCAATTTTAATTCATTAATTCAATTCGTATTTGCTGTGGAAGAGTCACAGCCATGTATTAGCTTAACTTTTCATAGATAAGACTTAATGAGGTAACCTTATGCGCTATCAGTAAAGCCATTCTGTATAACTCTGGGGGATTGACCTTGGCTGGTTATCAGGCACCCATCACACTATTCTCCAACTCCTCCTCAGTAGGACAGGGGAGAAAAGTAAGATTAAAAAGTCTGGATAAGGACATGGAGGTCACTCAGCAGTTACCATCGTGGACAAAGTACACTCAACTTGGGGAAAATTAGTTTAATTTATTGCCAATTAATGACAGAGTAGGATAATGAGGAATAAAATGAAAAATACCTTCCTTCTTCCCAGGCTTCTCTACTGTCCTGGTTTGAACTAAACAGAACTAATTCTGCTCAGTGACTTTTACTTCTCAGCACAATCTCTTCTAAAAGGCTGCACTTTCTGAAGTCAGCAGCATGTTTTTGCAGACAGTGTGTGCTACTGGCAGTGATAACACTTGATGTTTACAGTTATTGCCTGGGACTGGGATGCAGACAGGCTCTTGCTGATACTTATTCCTATAGTGACCAAGGCCACTGCTGGCTCATGTGTGCCACACTGGGAGTGCCAGGAAGGGGTCACAAGGAAGTAGAAGGTTGCACCTTCTGGGGAGTAACAGACAGGACAAGTGACCAACAAGAGTATTCTATTCCATATACATCATATTCAGTATAAACTGAGGGATCACACAGGTTAGGCCTCTCTTCTTCAATGGCCGGCATCCAGGGAGGACTCTGTCTGATCTTCTTTCTTTGATCCTGATCCAGAGTTCCAGGATCCAGCTCCTGTATCCAGCTCCCTTCTGTCGCTGGGCCTGGGGCTTCCCTGGTGCCGCCTGCTCTGCAGCATCAGTGGGGATTGCTATTGGCAAAGGGGTCAGGTTTGATAACAGTTTTGTGTATATGTATATAGTTCACTATTTTTATTGTTTCCTTATTCATTAAAGCTGTTTTAATTTTCTTTTTCCAATCTGTAAGTCTCTCTGCCTTGTTCCCTTTTCCATCCCATTTGGGGACAGAGAGGAGTTTAGAGAGTGTCTGTCAGCGTTTAGTGGACAGCCCAGCCCTAACCCATGACAGCCTCAGTTCTTTGTTCCTGACTCTTCTACCTCTGTTCCCTTTGTGCAGCACAGGGGAATGGGAGCTGTGTGAGTTTCTAACACTCTGTCTTTGCTGCTTCTTACTCCTTGTGCTGTTCCCCGGCTCCAGTGTGAGGTCCCTCCCATGGGATACAAGCCTTCATAGAATCATTTAGGTTGGAAAAGACCTTTAAGATCATTGAGTCCAACCGTTAACCTAGCAATGCGAGGGTCACTGCTAAGCCTCGTAATTAAGCACCACACCTACACAGCTTTTAAATACTTACAGGCATGGTGACTCAACCATTTCCCTGGGCAGCCTGTTCCGATGCTTGACAACCGTTTAGGTGAAGAAATTTTTCTAAATATCCAATCTAAACCTCTCTTCATGCAACTTGAGGCCATTTTGTCTTGCCCTATTGCTTGTTACTTGGAAGAAGATGCTGACACCCCCCTCGTTGCAACCTCCTTTCATATGGTTGTAGAACCACCTTTTCTCCATGCTGAACAACTCCGGTTCCCTCAGCCGCTCTTCATAATGACTTGTGCTCAAGATCCTTCACCCTCTTTGTTGCTCTTCTTTGGACACGCAGCATTTAGAACATGCAAAAAGTTTGCACCCGAAACTTATTCTTCCTGAAGCCAGTATGCATGAAATAGCTGAAATATATATTCTTAGAAGTGCCATGAACTGCTGTTCTTCAAGACTTGCTCTAGCTTGGGTCATTTCCACAGCATATGGTCCAGGAATGGACTGCTCCAGCGTCAATCCCCCGAGGGCCACAGTTTCTTCCAGAAAACCTCCTCCTTCATGGGCTCTCCACAGGCTACAGCTTCCTTCAGGGCATGTCCATCTGCTCTGGTGTAGGGTTCTCCTTGCACTGCAGTGTGGGTATCTGTTCCACTGTGATCCCTCACAGGCTACAGGAAGACAACCTGTGTCACTATGGTCATCTTCATAGGTGGCAGGAGAATCCCTGCTCTGGTGCCTGAAGCACCTCCTTCCCCTCCTTCTTTTCTGGTCTTGGTGTCTGTGGGGCTGTTTCTTTCATGTTTTTATCACTCCTCTCTCACAGCTGCCATGTAGTGTTTTTTATCATGGAGGTACCACCAGCAGTGCTGGTGGGCTGAGCTTTGACCAATAGCTGATCTGTTTTAGAGCTACTTGAAATTTTCTTTGTCTGGCATGGAGGCAGCCCACTTTCTTGTCCCACAGAAGCCAGCAGCCACCCACAGTGCCAACATCTTGTCATATAAACCCAATACAATAATCCAGAATGATTAAATATCATCTACTTTTTTTTTTGTCCAAGCATTTACACAGTTCAGAATAAAACATATAAGCCTCAAAGATAAATTTAGAGAACGTAGATAAGACAAGACTGTACTTGCTCTTGTTCTTGTTGAAATTACTTGGTTGCTTCAGGGCTTTGGTGCTTATTATATGTTGTTTACAATTTTTATTGTCATTTTTTTAAATTCTTGCGTTTCACATTTTCTATGCATTTATTCTCTCTCTGGTACTTAATTACAGGAAATGTAGTTTTAGTCGTATTGCCCAACTGAGAGGGTAGGGTGTGGAACAGCTGGCAGACAAAAGAAATTGCAGTGCACAGCATGAGACAGTTAACAAGTTAAAACACCCATACTCATTTAAATGTCGCTTTTACTAAAGCTGGTGAATTACTCCTTTCCTTGATATTGCAGCTTAGTCTTAGAAAGGTATCTTCCTGACTCTTGTTTCTGATTTAGATATCTCCTGATATCTATATCAGAACATATCTATTGGGGAGAACATGTTCCGTGTTCTTTTAGCAGTTCATATATGTATATATACATACACATGTGTGCACACATGATCTTCTACTCATTCATTTCACCTTTAGGAATATGTGAGGCTTGGTGCCTGGAGAAACTCACAGGTTCTATAGCAATAATTTGCAATTCACTGAGACTGAGAGGGTTATTATAAAGGGCAGTGTACACTCTGTAGAAGTGGCCCTGGAAATAGTCTCTACAGCAGTCACCAGGAACATTGAAGAAAAAAAATTGTTAGAGCTTTTTTGACTTCATATTTCAGTGTGTTTCTCTGTGTGGCTTTTTTTTTTTTTCTCAATAGATTCGAGCTGCTAATCTTAGTGGAGACTGCACACTGATGAATGAAATAGCCAGGTTTAAATTTGGATTAAAAGGACATCATCAGGTAAAGACTGTTAAAGCCTACTGATTTGTTACAAGCCATCTTTAGGTACCTGATCTTGGTCTTCTACACTTTCATCGCTGAACACATCACAGAGAGAAGTAGATGCCATGGACTTGCTGCTTTCTCTTAATCAGCCTTTAATAATTCATGATAATTTTTTTTCCACCATGTTATTTTTGTTGAAGTGAAATTTCATAATACTTAATTGTATTGTTGAGCATTACCACTGACTATCGATGGTTGATAAGAACCGAACAAAATACAGAGTTTGCAGGAAATGTAGTGGGAAAGCCTTACCCCCTATAAGTGAGTAGAGCACTACAAAGTCTTTGAAAACTGGAGAAAGGACAATGACAAGAATTCTAAATAACCACATATGTTATAGGAAATTTTTTTAATAGTAATGCGGGCTGTGGATTGAGTTGCAAGTGGTTGTTCTTGTTAGAGCGTCAGTTAGTTTGCAGCTGGGGATGTTTAGATCTTTTTTTATCTTTTAGTAGACAAACTGTGAAAGCAAAAGTTGCCATAAAGAGAGATGTCGAAAGCCAGTAGAGGAGTCATTCCTTTATGTTTTATAGCATTTCATTTGGGAAGGAATTTAGTGATATTTATACCTGTTTCCTTCTGATGTGTTTTCTTGTGTCAAGTTGTACAAGTACTCTATACCTACAACAAATGCCAAATTGTATTTTAATTTCTCTTGTCAGGAATATCTCTTACTT
This sequence comes from Apaloderma vittatum, assembly GCF_000703405.1. Lineage (NCBI taxonomy): Eukaryota > Metazoa > Chordata > Aves > Trogoniformes > Trogonidae > Apaloderma > Apaloderma vittatum. Next base: position 6,629 of record NW_009730248.1, read on the forward strand.
ATCTGATGGTTTATTTACACATGGAAGACTAAAACACATAGTTAACACAGGATAGAACAAAAATGTACTTTTGTGCTTATTACAGGCATTGTTTGACTCCTGTGATACAAAATTTTTGTGTATGTGTGCGAGTTAATGCTTGACAATCTGGAAAAATATATTAATACTAATAATGACAGATTTTTTTTTTGTCTAATTTCCACTTTAGACTTGTGTACGAGACAGAGCAATTCGTTCCATTCTGGCTGTTAGAAAAGTTAGCAAGGAAACGGCAGAAAAAGCTGTGGATGAAGTTTTTGATGCATGCTTCAATGATCTGGAACCTTTTGGAAGAATCCCGCACAGTAAAACAGATGCAAAACGTGCTTATAGAGACTTTCAGAACAGAGACCGCTATACTGCTAATTTGTAAAGAAAAAAAAAGTGTTTATATCCAATTGTTCTGTAATGTCTGAAGTTACAATCTGCACACACAGTGCTGGTGGAAGGGGCAACTCTATCAAATGTATCAATTAATTTTTGTAAACGTTTTCCAGAACCCAACTTCCATGGATGTGAACAGAGTAAATGAATAAGACTAAAAACTGCTTCCTCACCTGTTGTTCCAGCAAAATAATTTAGTACACAGGGTGACTTGTCAGATAATGATCTGCACATCTCGATGCACATTTAATTCTGCTCAGTCTGCCTGGGTCTTGGATAAATCTTTTCATAAAATCTTTACATTTCCACCATCTTTGCAGCACAGCCATAAACTTGATGATCTCTATCACTCCATTTTAAAGGGTGGGGATCTGTACTACACGTCTTGAGTCTAGATTTAATAGTTATGGCTAAATCCAGAATTTAATAAACTGACCTGTTTTTTAATACCTCCTGAAATTCTTGGAATTTCAACTCATCTAATGTGAACTGTACAGATACGTAAAACCCTTTTAGCTTTTTAGGAATTAGAATGACAATTCTGCTTACCAAATCAAGCTGGACAAGCATTGGTGAGAATCTGCCCACCAGGCTGAGCTTTTCTCAGACTGTTGGTATAGCTTCTTCCTGTACTTGCTAGGTGGGTAAGTCCATCTGAGGAAAGCCAGAAGCTGCTAGCTTCATCCTAGATCTGAGAGGAGCTGTCTCATTCTTCCATTTATTTCTGAATATAAGGTGTTATTATCATGGATTCAGAAGAACTGTTTTCTTCTCTTCCTTGAAATTAAAGGCGTGATTCAACTGCAGGTACGGTTCACTGAACTAATAGAGATGTGGGTCCCTGGTCAAAGGTTTGTAAGCATAGCTGCTATAACAGTTACTGGATCCAGATTCACGTGGGAAGTTTAGTTCCACAGAAGATGAAATAGTGCTGTCATTGTTTGATACAAAGGGCAAAATAGGCTTTCAGCTTCATAGGATGTCAAGATCTGAGTAGTGGTGGTGTCAGTTTTCCTGTGAAAAGCTGTTCACAACTGCAGAAGCATAGAATAATAGAGGCTGGAAGGGACCTCAGGAGACACTGCTGTTTTAACCGCACTGCGCAGTCAACTAAAACATGTCGCTAAGGAGCATTCCTAGTTGGTGTTTGAATATCACCAAGGATGGAATCTCTACAGCCTTTCAAGATAGCCCGTTCCAATGTTTGATCATTCTTGCAGGTTTGGGTTTTTTCCTCCTTGTATGCAAATGGTTTCCTGGGATTTTTTTATTTCCTCTTGTCCTTTCCTTGGGCACCACTTGGAAGACTGTGGCTAGATAGTGTCTACTTCCACCCTTGTCCTTGGTATTTGTACACATTGATAAGATCTCCCTGAACTTTCTCTTCTGTAGGCTGAAGAGTCATAGCTCTTGGTCTTCCTTTGTAGGTCATATATTCCAATCCATTTAATGTCTTCATGGCAGTGTGATGGACTCGCTTTGCTATATCTATGTCTAACTTGTACTGGGAAGCCTAGAGTGGGACCCAGTACTCTAGATATCTCACCAGCACTGAGCAGAGTAGAAACTCACCTTCCTCAGCCTGCTGGCAACACCTCATAATGAGACTTAGGAGGATGGTGGCCTTGTTGGCTGCATAGCTGTGTTGCCTGCATAGCTGTGTTGCCTGCATACAACTTGTTACCCACCAGCACTTTCAGAGCCTTTCCTGCCCTCTCTGGCTGGCAGCACAAACCTCTGATGTATGAACCACTCCCCTCAGTGTTGTAATGTCTGTAAAATATCCTATCTTCCAGGTTGTTAAATAAGAGGTTAAACAACATTGGTTCTCATACCAATAGCTGGGGCCCACCATTACTGTCTGGCCTTAAACTTATTGTATGTAGCAGACATGGTTAAAGAGTCAATATGGACTTGGGAATATCTCGGCTAGATAGTTCACATACATGCACTCGGGAGACTTGAAAAGTTTGGAAATACCAATAAAAATTGTTCTGTTCACTTGGCTCAAGGGTCAGAAAGTCATTCCAGGCACGTTGATTTACTGCTGTAGATATAACGGTAGGTCAAGTACCCAGACCTTGGGACCTAAGCACAGGAGTTTGCCAATTGTGTTTTGTTCCCACTGGACTCAGTCAGGAAAAAGACCTCTCTGCTCTGCTACTTGTTGAATTAAAACTATCTGGAAATAGCAATAGAATGTCACCTGCTACCTCCTGGACCTGCTTAGAAGGTGTGTAAGGTCACCATGCAAGTTTGAACAAAGAGCGCAGGATTAATTGCGTGGAAGAATAGCTGCACACGCACAGGCGTTTTATTTGTTCGGTTCATTGTAAAATGCAAACGCAGTCCTGAGAGACCTGACACTTGGGGCTTGCAGCCCAAGTTCTTACTTACCCACTCCCAAAATAACATCCCTATCACAGGACCAGGATTTTGCTGTTCTGCCCTTGCTTTTTCTTGGTGCTGTGTGTTTTGCTGTTCATGCACAAGTGCACAGCTCTGCATTTCCAGCCTCTGAATGAAGAGTCCTGTTGGACAACTCAAGTGCTGAGCTGAGCTGTGACAGTGTCAAAGTTGGTTGAGCCTGGTCCTCAGAAATGAGACCTGAAATAGGCAGTTGTGCCCATGCAGCATGACCTACCCTGCATGCTGGGGTGTTAGAAGGGAGTTGGGCTCCCTGAGCCCATAGTGACCCCTGGAACAGAGTGGTCAGTGAGAAAGGCAGACCTGGAAGGAGCAGCCCTCTGAATTTCCCACAGATTTCACAGTAAGTGATGATTCTCCTTGTTGCAAGGATGAAGCATGTTGGTGTCATCTCAAATGCTGTCTTTCCGGACTAGAGGATGTGGCCTTTTCACTGTAGATGTAACATTTGGAAGCAATGGGAAAGCTTTTATGACTAGAGTCCTTTATGTCATAGGATCATAGAATTGTTTAAACTGGAAAAGACTTTTCAGATCATTAATCCAACTGTTGATCTAGCAATACCAGGTCCACCGCTAAACCATGTTGCTAAGGACCACACCTACACACCTTTTAAATACGTCCAGGAATGGTGATTTAACCACTTTCCTGGGCAGTCTGTTCCAGTGCTTAACAAACCTTTCAGTGAAGAAATTTTTCCTATTTTCCAATCTAAATGTCCTCCGATGCAACTTAAGCCCATTTCTTCTTGTTGTATTACTTGTTACTTGGGAGAAGAGATTGATCCCCACCTTGCTACAACCTCCTTTCAGGCTGTGTAGAGAGTGATAAGGTCTCCCCTGAACTTCCTTTTCTCCAGGCTAAGTTGTTTAGCCCTCAGCTGCTCCTCATAAGACTTGTTCTTGAGACCCTTCACTAGCTTTTTTTGCCCTTCTTTGGACAAGCTCTGGCACCTCAATATCTTTCTTGTAGTGAGTGGGCCAAAAATGAACGTAGGATTTGAGATTTGATCTCACCAGTGTCCAGTACAGGGGGACAATCACTTCCTTAGTCCTGCTGGCCATATGATTTCTGAAAAAAGCCAGGATGCCGGTGGCCTTCTTGGCCACCTGGGCACACTGCTGGCTCATGTTCAGCCGGGTGTCCACCAACACCCCCAGATCCTTTCCTGCCTGGCAGCTTTCCAGCCACTCCTGCCCAAGCCTGTAGCGCTGCCTGGAGTTGTTGTGACCAAAGTGCATGACCTGGCACTTGGCCTTGTTAAACCTCATACGGTTGGCCTCAGTCCATCAATCCAGCCTGTCCAGATCACTCTGTAGAGCCTTCCTATCCTCAAGCAGATCAACACCCCTGTCCGTTTTGGTGTTTTCTGCAAGTACTGGATTACTGCTCATATTCTGGTTGTCGGTGGTGGTGGAGGGTCCGGGTATTATAACCACTGTTGCCTTCTCCTGTGTTGTGTCCTTATATATTTTGTGACAATGGGACTGTCAGTGCATGAAGCTTGTTCCGGCAACACATACGTGCAAGATTTGGCCGCGGTGGGGCAGCAGACGCCCTGGTCAGACTTGAGAAGACACTAAGCACTGAACTGCTCAGGAAGAAAGGTCAGGACAAGTGCTGATTTCAATTGACTGGCAGGTGCTAAGACTGGAAGGGCTCAGTCCTCCCAAATACTTTCAGAATTAGGCAGCCTCTGAGGGTGCTCTTATTTGACTGCTGCTTTGGTTTACTGCAGTCTACCTGCTTATTTCGCATGCTTACAACATTTTGGATCTGACCTTTATTCTGTAACTTCCTCCTGAGAAGAACTCAGTCATGTAATTAGTCTGCAGCCCCATGGGCCTGTTTCTAAGGTGTCACTCAGGAACAAGCTGCAAGAAAAAGGTGACAGCAAAGACAGCTGCTTCCCCTGTCCCCTGAGCAGAGCCAGCAGTGTGTCACCATTTCCTCAACAGCAGCAAACACTGAAAAGTTTCAAATGTAAGCACTGTCCTCAGAAAGGACAAAGCAACACATCCAAGCAGTGCCTGAGAGCGCTGATCAAACCTGACTTGTCCGAATTGTTCTGTTCGTGTTGCACTGTGGTTTGGTTGCATTTATTCCAAGGTGTAGCATAATTCATACCCCCAGGTGCCATTGTTTCTGGCACTAAGCATTAATGCAGATCCCTCAGAAAGTCATCCTAGTTGTCTTGGAGAAAGTAACATCTTGGCCAGGTGTCTTGACCCACTTATACCTGATAGAAGTTAGAGTCAAGGTGATTCGTTTTGACCGCAGAGGTGAAATTAAGACACAAACGGTGTCAGATGTCACCAAAGCAAAACCTTTTATTGACTAACAAACACTAGAGAGCAATAGGAAAGAGAGATAAGGAAAAGGAAAAGCGAAGCAGTAAAACGTTTAGAACAGCAAGATCCAGTGATGCCTCGCAGGTCCTCCTGTTTCGATTCAATAGGGGGGAGCTCCAAAGAATATCTGTCCACGGTGGCATTATATAGTGTTCCAAGGGCCGCTTTGCCCATTCTCCGCCTGTTTAGTGCATGCGTATCAGGGTTGTCAGGAGTGATTTTCACCCCCCCAGCGTCGCCTCTGTCAGTGGAGCATGCGTAGGTATCCAGAGGGTCCATTTTTGCCTTTCAGGGCAGCTACCTTAGCAGCACTGACACATCGGTGGGCTTGCAAGACAGCTGCTGTATCGGCAGTTGAGCCAGGTCCAGAAGTTGTTGTTCAGGACTTCGAGCCCCGTGGTTTATCTGGACTGAGCCCTTAAGTTGTATCGATAGTCAAGTCAAGCCCTGTGGCTAATCTGGGCCGGGCTCTGAAGTTGTTGTTTGGGATTTATCAGCGATCCAAGCTTGCAAACAGCAGCCTTGAAGTTTCTTCGCGGGCAACTTCAACAGTCTTTTCTTTGTGGGCAATTTCAGCAAGGTTGAGACAAACATTTTAACACAGTCTCTTATACCAGGAGTCCCCAGACCTGTGCTTTCAGTAGTTTTGCAGAATTTCAAACAGAGATTTTGTAATCTTATTTTCCCAGGATAATTCCATCAGTAACTGACATAATTGTATAGCTGAATATCCTAGCAGAAAAAAAAATGGATATAATACTCTACATACTTGTGGAGAAAATTACACATTGAATTCGAAGCTTCCCATGTAATCTAGGTAGACTTTCCGGGTTTTCTAAAATCCTCTGAGGATCAGAGATGCCTTGGAACAGCATAATCTTGTGTGTTAATATTCCCTTAACATTTACTGCTTTTCAAATCCCCATTTTAGTCAGTATGATGTATGATGCTGTGTTTTTTTAATACTTCTCACACATATTCCTTCCCTTCGTTATACCTTATTAACCGAAGTTCTACTTTAATGAATGTGGTTTTGTAGTTTGCATTTATATTGCATTTTGACCAGTATATTGTTTGATTATATAGTTATCTGCTATCTGGGATAAATTTTGTCAAGTCTAACCAGAAATGGGAACGTGCAAACACACAAGCTGATGCTTCTTTTCTTTAGCATTTTGATAGATGAACACCATCAAAATCTAGGAAAGGAAGTGTTCCAGTGATATCTACAACAGACATTGGTAACGAGTACATTTATATATAAAGACATAATTGTAAATAAAAATCAGAATGAAATAAAATTACCTAACAAGTAAATGTCATCTTAAGCAACAAATACATGTCAGTTACACCAAGTCAAATTGCAATGTTAGAATATATGCACCACAAGTCATCAGAAATCAATCAGTAGTCTGATGGGCTTCTTGTCATTCCCTGAGAAAAGGAGGAACAGTAATTATATGAAACTTTGCACTCACTGTTTATCAATTCAAGCAATAATTTCATTGCTTTAGGTGCAATTTTAATCTGCATTATTTTTTCTCATTGAAAGATGTGTTAAAAAAATGAGCAAAACTCATTGAAAATACGAAAACCATGGAAACTGAATAAGCAGCAGAGGGAGCTGAAGGACTGCAGAAGAGTATGCTGCTGTGAAAGCCACCTGCAGCCCATGCCCAGCTCTTGCTCAATGTGCAGGTCAGTTTTGATTTAAATCTCTGTTTTAATCAAATTTGCATAACTCTAATTGTAAAAATAGGTCAAAATTTAAACATGTGTCAATCCCATTTTTTTTGCTTCTGTGGAATATTTGCTTCCTTTAGAAGACCACCTCAAAACATGTGTGGAAGTACCTTTGCCATCTGTGCTGTTTTGGACGACTGTGTTTGCACGGGCAGTTAGATAAATGGGGTGCACGCAGCAAGCCAAAATGTCAGGCTATAAAGACCCATCATCAGTAATCAAAATCATGCAAATTGCATTCGCTCAATTCCTTATTCCACATGCCTGGATTTCCCCTCCATTTTAATTTTATCTCTTATATTTGGAAGGTTTTGAAGTTTTGGCATAACCAAAAAGAAGGAAAAAAGCATCTTTGTCCAAATAGTAAAGAAAGATAATTTTACAAAGGAGACTAGTTTAATAAAGAGTCTTTAGGTGTTTTCTTTTTTCCTAGGGAAGAAGTGCTAGCCATGACATACCTTGGTGAATAATTCCTTGGCAGAAATATTTTTGAAGTTTGTAGTACCTATCTGTCAGTGGCATGGGTGTGTGCCAGTTACCAAAGGAGCCTTCATGTCTTGATTGTAGTTATTCAAAACTATTTTGGGGAAGAGTAGCAATTATAAATTAAAGTAAACAAAAAAAACCTATCAGTAAGCAGAAACATCCAACTCTGATATAATGAAAAGTTCAGAAATTTTCAGGGCATATACAGGGAGTATTAGCTCTCGCTAGAACTGAGGAGTTCAGCACCAAGAGGTTATTATCCACCAGAACTCCACCCAAACTCACTAACAAGCATTCCTCCTCTAGCTTACCTGTAAGCTTGATCAAAAAGAAAACTAGAAAACTAAGATTTACATTTTTTTTTTTGTTTGGTAGTGGGTTTTTTGTTATAGTTCTTTAAGGGGACATAAGAAATTCCTCCAGATCTTGGGAGAGAGTGAAACCGTTACTCTCACTTTCCTTGAAAAGAAGACGGAAAGAAGAAAAAGGAGAAGGTCATGCACATAGGACTCCATGTGCTGTTGGAAAAGGAACAAATATATCAAGAGAGATCTTCGTTTCAGCTCCTGCTCAGCTGAATGCTAAGTAAAAAATATTGAAGCACTTGCTGGATTTACACCCATGTTCACAAGCATCAGCTGGAGAAAAGGCTGTAAACAAGGCAGGGCTGGGTGACAAGCTGAGCAGAATGATGAATGCAGAGGGAGCAGGAAGACTTTAGTACTCAGTAACTATGGTTAGTTCCCTTCCCTCCTTTTAAGTGCAAAGTGGAACAGCTTCCCTCTCCCCAAAATGCTTCACAGTTGAATGGTTTTCCTTCATGTCCATTTTCATCCTGTTTTCTGCTTGTTTGAGAGAGTTTCTTAATGAACACATCATTCCTCTTTCCTCATCAACTTTCTCGTGTGTGTGTGAGAGAGAGAGAGGGAGAGAGAATGAAAATTAATAAGGAATGATAGAATCATTTAGTTTGGAAAAGACCTTTAAGATCATCAAGGTCAACCATAAACCTAACATTGCCAAATCCACCACTAAACCACGTTCCTAAGTCCCAGATATACACATCTTTTAAAAACTTCCAGGGATGGTGACTCCACCACTTTCTTGGGCAGCCTTTTCCAATGCTTAACAGTATTTTCAGTGAGGAATTTTTTTCTAATATCCAATCTAAACCTCACCTTGCACCATCTGAGGCCACTTCTCATCCTATCACTAGTTACATGGGAGAAGAGAACAACACCCACCTCACTACAACCTCCTTTCAGGTCGCTGTAGAGAAGTCGTAGGAGTGTGTAGAATTTCTTTTTTTTCTTTCTTTTCCTTTCTAGTTACCTTTTCCTCCCACTGTGAACCCCCAAAGCACACAAAAGAGAAGGTAAATCAAATTACATCTGGAGAAACAATGTGTGATCTTACGTGTGTGAGAACGAGTATTTCACTGTAGTGTCCTTATTCAGTTTCCACTTTCTAATCTCACAGTGGTGGATTTTACCCTGATCGCTTCAGCGTGGCCTTGCAAATGTCCTCCTCCATTCCTCATCTGCCCTCACACTGCCTGCATCTACAGTCTGTTGTTGGTGCTGATGGTCCACGAGGCTTTAGTCTGTTGATTTCACGCTGGGCTGGAATCCATTTGTGAAAGTACTTAGGAACATGTTTCTTTAGTATAAGAGCCTTGGCAGGGAATGGAGATTGCTGATCAGACCTCATGCTGATACCAAACTGAACTCCTGGCAAGCCTGACTATTTTTTCATGGGATCTGAGAGGTATTCTTGGCTATCACAGAATATATATTACCCTCAGGTTTCACACCTGCTGCATAGATCTGGTACAAAAGGTAGGAGACTGATTACCTGTAGGACTGAGAACAAGAGAAAAAAAGGTCACAGGTACACATTTCCATCTTGATTCTTTTTTCTGACTGCTGGGTAAGAGCAGAGGTGAAACTCAGCTCTAAAACAGCAACTCTCCTCTTCTGCAAGGGAATGCCTCTATTAGAGTCAATTTGTCTGCCAGCCACTGACTGAAGGGGACTGGCTATTACTTCAACTCTTGCTTGTTCCTGTACACTTTTACTTACTCCATGCAAAAGAAAAAAACATAGATACCAAGGGTGTTCCCTTCATTCTCTTCAGAGTACCGATAATCTGATAGGACATTCCCTGAGATGTGGGAAGTCTGTGTTTAAATCCCCTGAGATTTCTGCTTAGAAAGGAATAAATGCTCCATATTTCACACACAGGGGCTCAGGAAGACTTCCTGAGTTCAGTCATTAAGTCCTGGGTAGCTGAGTCCTTGATGATGGTAGATTTTTTGGAAATCATACTGTTTACAATCAGTTTTGATTACCTATCTTGGGCTTTTCTGAAGACATTTTCTAGAAACCCACCAATATCCCCCAGAGAGGCAGACCATGTAACTTGCACACTTCAGATACCACTATGAAGAAAGCCACCTCCTGCATGTGCAGTGATACAGTTTTAAGAGCGTGTCTTAATCTGGAAAAAAGTACATGTCAACACTTTCTTTAACGTTGCTTTTAGATATGACTTTGGGAAGTATTACAAAGCAGTATTGTAAGTTTAATTTGCTTTTGTGTTGCCTTGCTGGCCTTTGTAGATGCTTTTTGAGGTACGTAACAGTCACCTTTCATGACTTTTTTTAAAATAAGGAACTCAACTCTAACCCAAATGCCAACAGAAAAGGCAGAAGAAGTGGTCCCAGAGGCAGGGTGTCTAAGGACAGATGATCTGAGGGTGGCTGAAGCACTTATAGTTGAGCATTAGGAGAACACTACGATAACAGACTTCCGTATTCAAAATCACCCTTCCCTGTGGTTTTTTCTGAGACCCTTGGGCAAGCTCCTTACCTCCTGAGAGTCTCATCAGACTGTTTCCTGATCTACCCACCACCACACAACTTCATCAGCCATGGCTGCCGCATCTAGCAGTCCTCAGGCACATTTACCTCCATCTGAGATACTTCTTATACTAGGCATTATGGTAGACTTCCCTCTTACACATTCTTCACTGCAGCACCGGAGACATCTATAGAAATAGGCATCTCTACAGTTATGTTAACAACTGTGTGGAGGTTTTTCAGAGACTTAGGTTTTGTCTAAATGTCTTCTGCTATGTTTTAGTCCTTTATTTATTTATTTATGTTTTAAATAGAACTCTTGTCCTTTTCAACTGTATCCTCTTAAAGCAAATTCTCAAGGAATGCGTGAGAGAAAGGATTTTGAGGAAAATTACCTATTTCTGTCTATGTAAACTGTATTGTTGAAAAATACCAATGCTTCTCACTGCTTCTGTTTCTTTCCTTCAGGAATCTTGCTTTCAAGATGTGAATGTCAGGCTCTCAGAGAGGCAGACCCTTTTATACAGTTCTGATCAGTATAGCACTTAAGCACTTACTTACATTTAATCATGTTGCTTTTACAGACTTACCATTTGTTGTCTTGTGAACAACGGTACTCAGGACCTTGAAGAAATGTGCTCTAAATACATCAAGTGCACTTGGACTTGCTCAATGAGTTATTTGATATATGGTCCTCTCAAAACACAAAAGAAAGGTCATTAAATCGGTGTGCCACACATTATAAGTAGTATGTTAACTTCAGCGATGTCTTTGCATTTCCATTTGAAGTGTTATTGTCTGCCTGCTGAGAAACCTCCTGCTTTATAGTAGTCATATCTTGTCCTAAAGTGAACTAGACTTTATTGTGCATTGTTAAAAACCCTTCACAGAAGAGGCTGCTGAAATTCGGTGGTGAATGGTAAGATTCTTTTGTTATTTGTCAAGTTTTTAAAGCATTTTGGGGTCCTTTGGCATGAAAACCACTTACAAATATAAGATCATTAGGATTGTGACTTGTCACATTGGAGAGAGAAAATGTGACAAGTCTGACAAAACTTAGCAATATCCTTATCCTATTAAAGCCTTAGGTTTGGTTCATTCAATTCACAAATTTCTGATGCAGAAGTAGAATAGGATATGGATAGGAAATTGTTTTTTTCCACTATAAATAAGGTACCTAAGCCAACTTTTCTAATCCAAATTCGGTATAAAAGTTTACACCTAATCCAGTTGAAGGAATGATACAGACATCATGCAGAGTAGGAATGGCTACTGTTCCTTAATGCCGTTCTTTGATTAATACTTAGATCCCATATCTTAAAATAAAGAAAATTTCACAAAGATTCAGAGTTACAAAGAAAGCTGATAAGTAAACTGTAGATTGGAAAACCTACAGTAGGGGGGAAAAAAAAATCACAAGTCTGGCAAGAGTTATGCTAAGAGTAAGGCACTGTATTTGTAGAAATTCTTTTGTCTTCTAAACAAGTTATTGTTTCTTACATGTTCAAACCCCTTCTTATATTCTCTTTTCTTTTGTTTCCATGAAATTACTATCTACAATGCTGTATTTGTGAAGACAGAGCATTATGAAACAAGAGAGCTTGTAGGTGAGGTGATTGTGAGAGATTAGGTCAGTCGCTGAAAGAACTGAAGTAACAAAATATTGACGAGCATGCAAGAAGGCAAAATTTATTTGCACAAAATATTCCCAGAAGAATTTAAAACAGAAATGTTTTTCCTAAATGCTGATTCTTTTTTGCCCAGTGTTTTATCACTTGTGAATGTAGAACAATTTTAACCTACATGCAAGTACAAATGGGGTGCTGTGGTCTCTGGTCTTGCAGTGAAATGCTCACAGTAACACCTCAGCTACAGAGGAACTTCAGGAGCTACTTACTGTGTTTGCTGCCAGTCTTGTCCTCTCCCTGTTATTTCACATACAGCCCACAAAAGGAAGAATGAATGACGCAGATTTGATTCTTCACCTGAATATTCTCCTGTTTGTAGCTGGGTTATGAGATTGAGGTAAATAGATTAGCTGTGGATTTGGCCTAGAATATGATATATGTGTAACTACCGTGAGAGAATTTCCTTTTGAAAAGCATGTTACATATTTGTTATGCAATAGAGTTTGTAATGTGGATGAATTTTGCCTGGAAATCTATACTCCTTCTCTTTAAAACAATTACATAGTTGAAATGCAAATCTTTTTCTTTTTCTTCACTAGTCCTGCAGTTGAATGGTTAAAAACTCACAGCTGTTAAATTTCTCCTGACTCCTACACAAAGAATCTAGCATACTGAAACCCAAATTAAGAATCAAAGAACTCCGTGTATTAATGAAAAATACAGCTTATGTTTGTGTGTTTTCTAGAACCAAAATTGTACAGCAGTGATGTATCTAATTGAATGTCACAATATCAGTAATTGTGCTGCCTATGAAAGAAATTTGTTGCAAAGTCGAAGTGTCACCTTGCTGTCAAATAATCCCATAGATTACCATAAACAGAGCTAGCAAAATTGTACTGTGACTGAAAAGATATGTGATGTGAATCCTAGTCATTACCAAAGACATGACTTCCATTGTAATTATCTGCCTATCACAATAGCTTCCTTCTGCCAGCTCTTGCTTACCTGCTGCCACACAAACTCATTAAAATTTTTGTCGATGCAGTACCATTTGTACAGTTAACCTTTGTGCAAAGTGGGGTCATTTCTTCATTATGATGGATTCTGTAATACCACAACAACTTGCATCAAGGATTAATATTTCTCTTTTCTTCATTTATGGTTAAATTAGAAATTAGTCTAACACCTGGGTTCCATTATATTGAGTTGCCTTGTCATGTGTGGAAAATGCATTTTGGTTTACAGGTAGCTTCAATGTTCTTCATCTAAGAAGGGATTACTGCTGTTGCTCAAAGCTACCTTTAAAGGCAGATAAGTCCTTGTACTTTTCTGCTGCTTTTTGGTGGAAAATAAGAACATTTCTGGAAGTAAATTAAAGAATTATGATTTTCATTTTTAGATTTCAAAATGTGCAAAACTTTTGCTATATCTAGACTTTATAATAAAGGTGTTGCAATCACTTTTCTAGATTATACTAGGCTAAAGATTGATTTGATATCACTAGTTCAAATTCATAGTAGAAATTCTAATTTTTGACTTCATTTTTATCATCTGCAAGCATAGCCTCTTGTTACATTTGTTGGACCATTGTAAACTATCAACAGTTTCTGCAGTACCTATAGAATGCTTGCAGTAAGCAGTTACTTGATCCTTGTAAATTTAGGTTAGAATTATTACTGCCTGACAGTTTTAAGATTGAAAGCAAATACATTTGTTAAATTCACCAGTGCTGAGATATATAAAGAGAGGGTTGGTGATAGCCAGAGGAAAACTATTATGTTTCAGATCTTGGGTGGATCTGCAGAGCTTGTTACATTTAGTTTAGACGACAAATATGACAAATAAATCTATGATTCTATGATTTCATCTAGCAATTTCCTGAATATTATTATGCACTTGGTATTTAAACTAACCTTATATTTCTCACAGTGATGTGACTTGTGAAGCTGAAAGTGAACATTCTACTTTCATGAGTTCTTGCCCTTGTATGTAACAGGCACTGAGCTACTTTCCTCCTGATCATGTCTCTTCCTCTCCTGAGAGCTCAGACTCTTTGCCACCTCCTGTTCTTCCCACGGTCCCCTTTCTAAAACCTGCTTAATGCCTGTTTCTGTCCTATATCTGCTCCACATCAGTTCCTTTTTAATTCTTTCCTAAGGTTGCCTGGAGTATCTGTCTTTACTTTACTGTGCAAATTTCTAGTCCCAGTTGATGCAGCAGCAGGGAGGCAGGTCTCTCGCAGGCTGCACATCGGAGGTAGAAGAGGACTCTAGGCAGCAACAGAGTGTGTTAGGTCAGGATGCATTTTGCACACTGATCAGAAGAGCTCAGTTAAAATACAGAGCATAGAAGTTTTCCAGGTGATAATTCAGCAGGGGAATTTTATACAGAGTGATCTAAGACAATTGCCTTGACGCAAAGTGAAAATAAGATCTAGCGGATTTTTATGAGATACGGTTATAGTTACAAAACATGCACTTACCTCTGTGACCTTGTAGACCTGCAGAACAGTATTGACATTGCTAGTATCTGTCCACAGGCTTTGAACTGAATTTGCAAGGCCCAGGACAGAGCTGTGTCTAGCTTGCCCTCTCTGAACTGTTTTTTTGGTTTACTTAAACAGCAATTTTCCTAAGGACTAGGTGGTTATCTCTAAGTCATTCTACTTTCCTTTACCTTTATAATCATAGTTTTATTGAGATAACAATAATAAGCAGTTGTTCTGTGTAGAATGATGTGGTTATAACTGCCATAAAGGCGCAGCATACAGAAATACCAGACTGGCAGGGTGGTAGCAGCAGCACTGAGAAGTGGAGACACAAGGTGTGGTGTGGTGGAGGCCAAACATGGGGTGATAAGAGATGGGCACAGGCTGGCACTGGAGACCTCACAGCTGTAAACATCTCACCAGTGATCAGCTAAAGAAAGGAAAGCCTGGAGCTAGACAAAACTGCTTTTAGAGAATACAAAGGGAACAAATAAATAGTGTCTACCACAGGTAAAAGGCACCATATATAGTAAATTTGGCTGTAATGTGGACCTTCAAACTGAGAAGAACAAAGTGTAAAAATGTATTGGTTAACATATAAAAATGTCCCCAAGTGTGTCATAGAGAAAGGAAGAAAACACCACCAACATGAACATCACATTCCTCCTGGTGAAGAAGCCCATATACTGACACTCATCATAACACACACCTCTGCCACCAGGCTGAAAACACTGACCTCAGGACCTGTAGGAAAATGGATAGGAACTAAGTATACAAAAATTTTTTTTTAATTATTACTATTACGATTATGATTATTATTACGGTTACTATTACTATTGCTACTAGTATTATTATTACTACGAGTATTCTTATTATTTACACCGTTGCTGTAATTATTATTAATTATGATTGTTACTACAAAGACTTTTCCAAATAAAAAAGTACTTTCTGTTTGTGCAATAATATCTGAACCAGTGATGTTTCTTGGATTACACTGTTATGATTTTGAGCAAATTCTTGGCTTTACATATATGTTTTCCATTTGCTCATAGAGAAAATTTTGAGCAGAGCAGTATCAATTACTGGAAATAGAGAAGATTATAGCCAGAATTTAAGGAACTAAAGACTTTTTGTCTTCTTATTTTTGTAGCTTGCTAAACTTTTAGAAACTCTTCCACAGACCAGCTTCAAATAGAAGAACAGACCTTTTTTTCATGGTCTGGTCCGTTTGCTGGGGCACACTACATTTTCCTTAATCTGTACTCTACTGATCAGCCATAACCTCATGGGGGGCACGCATCCTCATTTAAACCCACACTCACATGAGCACCAGAAACCCAAAGAAATCACTTGGATTTAGGTATATATTTTCTTAAAATTGGGCCCGTTGTCTTATGCAGGTTATTCATACTTGTAGGAAGTGAGCATTTTTTCTCATGTAATAGGTTCTCAAGCATGTGGTGGCTTGGGTATTTTGAAATAAATGAGACAGAAACAGAAGAAGGAATATTTTATGTACTATGTTTGTACAAAACCAAGAAATGTGTTCTATTTCTTGTATAATAAAGCTCCTAATATGGAAAGCTTTCAAGATCATTCTGAGTATTTGCACCTAGAGTGGGAAATAGACATTCAGTGCCTGGAAAGTTCAGCCTTAGGAGGACAGTAGTAACTTTTCACAGTGAAATGAAACCAGAAAGACTCATAATTATAGGTGAAAAGAAATCTTATTTGCTTCTGATTAAGGAAAAAAAAAAGTAAATTAGATTAACTAAAAGAAAGACGCAAAAACATTTTATTGCATAGACAGTTTGAAACACTTTATAATTATGGGTGTGCGGGTTAAACCAGATAGCATACATTTTAAGTAGGTGCTGGAGCAACATGTCAGATATGTCCATATTTGCATATACTTTATTTTTAAAACATGCCAGCACTACCTCATATATTCAGAGCTTGGCAAGTGAAAGTCAAAGAGGTCACTCGTACAGCTGGTACAGGTAATGGAATTCCCATCAGGTAGGTTTAGAAACTCTGAAGAAATGTGCTGAACACTACACTCCATCTGTTTGTAACCTATTGAGACAAACATGCAATCTGCATGCTTTAAAAAACAGATACTGTATCTTTTAGTATGTTGCCATATATTTTTGTGTGTTCCAATACATTTCAATATGTGTGATTTATTTGGAGAATATAACGTATGCACATAAATACCTAAGTTATATATACTACTGTGTTATGGCATTGCCATCCCAGTTCTGATTCTGATAAAGAAAATAGGAAGCATCTTAATGATCTTAATGGTTAACCTAGAAAAACAAATACTGAGAAATATTTTACAGCCATTCTGTTCCAGGTGGTTGATACTAAGACCAGAGTGAACACTAAATACAATGATAAAATCAATCTGAAAAGGTGAAACACTAAGTATGGAGAGCACAAGACAAATAGTTGTGAGAGACATAACAGGCCAAATTTTTCACTTAGACAACCATGAAGAACTTTAGCAGGATGCCATGTAGTAACTTTGCCACAGAACAGAATTGCTGACAGTGTTTCCAGTACTTACTCTAACTTTTAACTACTTTTTTACTCTATATTGAGAACTACAGTAGCTTGAGACAATGACTGAATACAAGATTTTGTATTGTACAGTAATTACTGCGCTCCAGCTTCATAGTGTGTCCTGCCTTTAACTTTACAATGATCCTACCCAGGCTGCCTCAGGAGCAGAAGAGGGAATACACACCTGCTAATGCTTCTGCTTTTGGCAGTAGCTGATTGCTTTTATGTCTCACCTCCTGCTCTCCTACCAGCTTTAGCCATTTTCTCTGGGATTTCTGGGTGCCCAGTAGTCCACTCAAAACAGTTGCAGGACAAGTGACAGCTGTCTATGTTCAAGTCATCTATATTTTGCATACTTGGTTAGTCCCCTTGGCCTCCCTTGAGTATGCACTTGCATTGTGAATGTGTTGACCACTGGGCAGGTACTGCAGGGCCCGTCTGCTCACACATTGTGGATCTACTAAAACTGTCATTAAGTAGGCTTGTTAGGCATGTGCTGATAGCCGCCCAGAGCACTCACACAGCACCCAGGGTGTTCTGGCATATTCATACTCTAACTTGTATAACAAACCAAAGAAGTGGACAAATTCATGCCTTAACAATATGGTGCAACTTATTCCCATTTTGTACTTCAGAATTTTCCCTGGCTGTGTTGAATAATGAGATGTTGCAGGCAACATCAGATTTTACTGTCAGACACTTATTTGAAAGATAGGTATGGGTCTATGCAGACAAGAGGAGGGCTGTGCCATCAGGTCTGCAAGTTGCACACACTGCACTTTGAACCCTGAGTTTTCAGCAGGTGCATTGTCTAGTATGGTTGATGAGTTAAGAATGCTGGAGGAACTGGTCTATGAGTGGACTCTAAGGTCCAGTTGGCAACCTCTGTTCTGTGTTAGTGGAAGCCTCTAAAACATTGAGCGGATTGTCCCTTCTAGCCTGACTAAGGAACTACGGCTTATGAGTCCATGCTGCTAACATGGCCATGCATCCATCCTATCTATTTCCCATGTTCCCAAAATTACAGGAGAGAGAGAGAACTGAGAACACCAGAAATGGCTGAGAAAAAATTTGGATGGGTGACAGAAAAGTGGAGTTATTACACTGAAGGCCCGAGGGTACTGTAGTGGTGCTGGTGGTAGAAGGTGTAGAATCTGAGAGTATTATGATGAAGGGAGAAAAGAGGAAAAGCTTCACAGAAAATGTGGGGAAATGTAGGTCTGTTATTGTGAATTATAAAGGACACAGTAAATTCCATGGAAACCAGTCTTCAGACACTGTGTGCTTTGCATTTTTTATTTTCTTGCTTCATAGATCTTGCAGCTTCATTGTTTAAGCAAATGATGTTTTAATAAAATGAATGCTTAGTGTCATGTGGATATACAAAGTGTCTAGGACTTCATTCTTTGTCAGGACTATCTTCTGGTCATGCTTTGTTCATTTTATAACTGAATGAGAAAATTTTTTGTCACTGATGAGTTAAATACTCCCTCTAATTTTTCTTTCTTTGTGGCATTAAGAAAGTTATGAATAAAATAAATCCTCTCAAGACCAAATATTTGCAATTTTTATTTGTCCATGCATATTAAATCTTTTATTTTAAAATTATCTTTTTTGAGATTAATTTTTCATCTGAAAGGTTTGCCAATAACTTACCATTGAGATAAAAACATAAATTAAGAAGATTGTTAATAACTCAGTATTACCTTCCATGTACAGAGGTTTAAGCCACATTATTGTCTAGTAAGAATAATTTAGATATGAACCATGTTATTTGATCCCAAAACTCTTAGCTTAACACACATGACAGCAC